>NC_052332.1:42782564-42830064 GCF_016432855.1 Salvelinus namaycush
TCCCTCACATTGGTAACTCCCCCCATCTCTAGCCCCAATCCCAACAATATTCATAATCCCACCCCCTTCCTCAGACAAATACTTAACCCCACCCCCCTCCACCCCCTCACCCTCACATAGGTCAGCTATATAGGCAAAACTTCCCCCCAGTAGAGCAGTGGGGCCCCCCATTACCCCAGCCAGGAACGAGGCCCCTAGCAGGTAACCCAGGCTGAGGGAGAGGTGAGACACGGTTGCATAGCACACAGCAAATAACAGCTCACCCAACAGTGGGGGGACGAGAGCTACCTAGAGATGGAGGGATGAGGGATGGAGGGGGACAAAAGGAGAGAGAAGGGATAGAGAGAGACAGAAGAAGGGAGAGAGGGGGAGAGAGAGACATTGATAACATACCAATTAGGAACCTCACACACACAGACCAATTAATATTTGAATCAGTTATAGAACCCATTTCCCTTTATGGTTGTGAGGTCTGGGGTCCGCTCACCAACAAAGAATTCATAAAATGGGACAAATACCAAATTGAGACTCTGCATGCAGAATTCTGCAAAAATATCCTCTGTGGACCACTTAAAATACCAAATAATGCATGCAGAGCAGAATTAGGCCGATACCCAGTAATTATCAAAATCCAGAAAAGAGCCGTTAAATTCTACAACCACCTAAAAGGAAGTGATTCCCAAACCTTCCATAACAAAGCGTTAATCTACAGAGAGATGAACCTGGAGAAGAGTCCCCTAAGCAAGCTAGTCCTGGGCTCTGTTCACAAACAGATCCCACAGAGCCCCAGACAGCAACACAATTAGACCCAACCAAATCATGAGAAAACAAAAGAGAATTACTTAACACACTGGAAAGAATTAACAAAAGAACAGACCAAACTAGAATGCTATTTGGCCCTAAACAGAGAGTACACAGTGGCAGATACCTGACCACTGTGACTGACCCAAACTTAAGGAAAGCTTTGACTATGTACAGACTCAGTGAGCATAGCCTTGCTATTGAGAAAGGCCGCCATAGGCAGACCTGGCTCTCAAGAGAAGACAGGCTATGTGCACACTGCTCACAAAATGAGGTGGAACTGAGCTGCACTTCCTAACCTCCTGCCAAATGTATGACCATATTAGAGACACATATTTCCCTCAGATTACACAGATCCACAAAGAATTAGAAAACAAACCCATTTTTGATAAACTCCCATATCTATTAGGTGAAATATCACAGTGTGACATCACAGCAGCAAGATTTGTGACCTGTTGCCACAAGAAAAGGGCAACCAGTGAAGAACAAAAACCATTGTAAATACAACCTATATTTATGTTTATTTATTTTCCATTTTGTACTTTAACTATTTGCACATAATATGACATCTGAAATGTCTTTAGTCTTTTGGAACTTTTGCGAGGGTAATGTTTACTGTAAAAACAACACATTTCACTTGCTTTGGCAATGGAAACATATGTTTCCTATACCAACAAAGCCCTTGAATTGAACATGGAATTGAATTGAAAGAAAAAGAGCGTTAAACAAATGAGTACCCAGGCTATTTAATTCTTTGGGATCGGTGTCCACGGGACAGTTGAGCTAACGTAGGCTAATGTGATTAGCATGAGGTTCTAAGTAACAAGAACATTTCCCAGGACATAGACATATCTGATATGGGCAGAAAGCTTACATTCTTGTTAATCTAACTGCACTGTCCAATTTACAGTAGCTATTACAGTGAAAGAATGCCATTCTATTGTTCGAGAAGAGTGCACAATATTGAACATGAAAAGTTATTCATAAACCCATTAGGCACATTTGGGCAGTCTTGGATACAACATTTTGAACAGAAATGCAATGGTTCATAGGATCAGTATAAAACTTTGCACGTACACTGATGCCATCTAGTGGCCAAAATATAAATTGCAACTGGGCTGGATTAATACATTTATGGCCTTTCTCTTGTATTTCAAAGATGATGGTACAAAAAAATACAGAAGAACGGTTGTTTTTTTTCTTTATATTACCTTTAACACAGATCTATTGTGATATATTCTACTACATTCCTTTCATATTTCCACAGACTTCAAAGTGTTTCCCTTCAAATGTACCAGAATATGCCTATCCTTGCTTCAGGTCCTGAGCTACAGGCAGTTAGATTTGGGTCATTTTAGGAGAAAAATGAAAAAAAGGGGCGGATCCTTAACAGCTATGGCATAAAAGTAATATATTGTCTACTTCAGCAAATGGTACCCTATTCCCTATATAGTGCATTACTTTAGACCAGGGCCTATAGGAGAATAGGATACCATTTTGGATGTAGTCATAGTAAATGTCATATATGTATTACCTTCCTGCCGCGGTGGTCGCTGTAGGAGACCAGGAGTAGGGAGGAGAGGAGACTGGGGAAGAGAAAACATAGCTCACTGTAGAAGAGGAACAGAGATGCCTCCTTCTGGATCTCCTGTAGGGGGGAAGGGAGGAGAGGGGAGGGGGGAGGAGAGAGGCGGGAGAGGAGGGAGAGAAGAGGAGAGAGGAGGAGGGGGAAGAGAGAGGAGAGAGAGGAGAGGGGGAGGAGAGAGGAGAGAGAGAGAAGGGGGGAGGACAGAGAGAGGAGGAGAGAGAGAAGAGAGAGAGAGAGAGGAGAGGGAGATAGGAGGGGGAGGGAGAGAGGAGATAGGAGGGGGAGAGAAGAGGGAGAGAGGAGTGGGAGGAGGGGGAGAGAAGAGGGAGAGGGAGGGAAAGAGGAGATGGAGGGAGGGGGAGAGAAGAGGGAGAGAGGAGGGGGAGAGGAGATGGGAGAGGGGAGGAGAGAAGAGGGAGAGAGGAGGGAGAGAGGAGGGAGGAGGGAGAGAGGAGAGAGGAGGAGGAGGGGGGAGAGACGGGAGGAAGATATGGGAGGGGGGGGGAGAGAGGAAGAGGAGAGAGGGAGGGGGGAGGGGAGGGAGAGAAGAGGGAGAGAAGGAGGAGAGAGGGGAGAGAGAGGAGGGGGGGAAGGAGAGAGGAGGAGGTGGAGAGAAAGGAGGAGAGGGCGGAGGGGGAGGAGGAGAGAGAGGGAGAGAGGAGAGGAGGGGGGGAGGAGGAAGAGGGAGAGAGGGAGGAGAGGGAGAGGGGAGAAGAGGAGAGAGGAGGAGGGGAGAGAAGGAGAGAGAGAGGAGGAGAGAGATGGGAGAGAGGAGAGGGGAGGAAGAGAGGGAGGAGAGGAGGGAGAGAGAGAGGAGGGGGAGGAGAAAGAGAGGAGGAGGGGGAGGAGAATTGAACAGATGTTCCTGGTCTTCCAGTTTTAGTTATATTTATTCACACAAAAGAAGACAAATTAAAGACAACTTAATTTAATGATTATTGCAACTGTTTGAATTGAATGTAAATAAATGTATTTGCGGTGTTTGAAGTGTTGATTCTGTAATTTGTAGTTTATTTGATTTTATATAATTTGGAATTTGTTGTATTGTTGTCCTCATTGCACCGTTGTAAATGAGGCCCCTGAATAGATAGCAACAAATAAAACAAATATATTTTGCAGATAAAACAAGTTAAAACCTCGTTAGGGTTGTACCTGTAGGTTCATTGATAATTTGTGTGAGATTGAGGGCATTGAAAGGTGTGTACGTCTCTCACCTGGTGAATGGAGCTGACGTTGATGCTGCTGTCAGAGCAGTGGGTGTAGTTCATCTGTGTAGGGTAGGGGGCGCCGGTGAGCTGCTGCCACAGCCTCCTGTAGACATACTGCTGGATCAGGGGGTACAGCATGAACATGGAGAAGGCATAGACACCAACCACAGGCTCTATCAGGAACACACGGACCATTATTAATCTAGTGAGAGGGAGAGAGAGAGAAAGAGGGAGAGAGAGAGAGAGAGAGGGAGACAGAGAAAGAGAGAGAGAGAGAGAGAGAGAGACAGAGAGAGACAGAGAGAGAGAGAGAGAGAGAGGAGAGAGTGAGAGAGAGAGGGAGAGATACAGAGAGAGAAAGAGAGAGAGAGAGAGAGAGAGAGAGAGAGAGAGTGAGAGAGAGAGGGAGAGATACAAGGAGAGAGAGAGAGAGAGAGAGAGAGAGAGAGAGAGAGAGAGAGAGAGAGAGAGAGAGAGAGTATTAGCATCCCTTTGTGAACCCGTCCTCTCTTCATTGTATTAGCATCCCTTTGTGAACCTGTCCTCTCTACATTGTATTAGCATCCCTTTGTGAACCTGTCCTCTCTTCATTGTATTAGCATCCCTTTGTGAACCTGTCCTCTCTTCATTGTATTAGCATCCCTTTGTGAACCCGTCCTCTCTTCATTGTATTAGCATCCCTTTGTGAACCTGTCCTCTCTTCATTGTATTAGCATCCCTTTGTGAACCCGTCCTCTCTTCATTGTATTAGCATCCCTTTGTGAACCCGTCCTCTCTTCATTGTATTAGCATCCCTTTGTGAACCCGTCCTCTCTTCATTGTATTAGCATCCCTTTGTGAACCTGTCCTCTCTTCATTGTATTAGCATCCCTTTGTGAACCTGTCCTCTCTTCATTGTATTAGCATCCCTTTGTGAACCTGTCCTCTCTACATTGTATTAGCATCCCTTTGTGAACCTGTCCTCTCTTCATTGTATTAGCATCCCTTTGTGAACCTGTCCTCTCTTCATTGTATTAGCATCTCCTTTGTGAACCTGTCCTCTCTTCATTTGTATTAGCATCCCTTTGTGAACCCGTCCTCTCTACATTGTATTAGCATCCCTTTGTGAACCTGTCCTCTCTACATTGTATTAGCATCCCTTTGTGAACCTGTCCTCATCTTCTATTATGTATGGCTCATCCCTTTGTGACCCCTCTCTCCTTTTGTCCTCTCTTCATTGTATTAGCATCCCTTTGTGAACCTGTCCTCTCCTCATTGTATTAGCATCCCTTTGTGAACCCGTTCCTCTCTTCATTGTATTAGCATCCCTTTGTGAACCTGTCCTCTCCTTCATTGTATTAGCATCCCTTTGTGAATCTGTCCTCTCTACTCTACATTGTATTAGCATCCCTTTGTGAACCTGTCCCTCTTTGTAAACCGTGACCTCTCCTCTGCTGTTCTCACCCTTCCTCTCCATTGTATTAGCTCCCTTTGTGAACCCGTCTCTCTCGTCCGTCCGTCCCTTCCTCATCTTCATTGTATTTTTTGCTTCCTCTTTAATTAGCATCCTCTTAATCCTCTCATAGCATCCCTTTGTGAACCTGTCCTCTCCCACATTGTATCATCCCTTTGTGAACCTGTCCTCTCTCTCATTGTATTAGCATCCCTTTGTGAACCTGTCCTCTCTTCATTGTATTAGCATCCCTTTGTGAACCCGTCCTCTCTTCATTGATGGCATCCCTTTGTGAACCTGTCCTCTCTATCTCTGTCCACATTGTATTAGCATCCCTTTGTGAACCTGTCCTCTCTACTTCCTTTTGTATTAGCATCCCTTTGTGAACCTGTCCTCTCTACATTGTATTAGCATCCCTTTGTGATACCTGTCCCTCTCTCATTGTATTAGCATCCCTTTGTGACCCGTCCTCTCTCATTGTATTAGCATCCCTTTGTGAACCTGTCCTCTCTTCATTGTATTAGCATCCCTTTGTGAACCTGTCCTCTCTCATTGTATTAGCATCCCTTTGTGAACCCGTCCTCTCTCTCATTGTATTAGGCATCCCTTTGTGAACCTGTCCTCTCTCATTGTATTAGCATCCCTTTGTGAACCTGTCCTCTCACATTGTATTAGCATCCCTTTGTGAACCCGTCCTCTCTTCCATTGTATTAGCATCCCTTTGTGAACCCTGTCCTCTCTTCATTGTATAGCATCCCTTTGTGAACCTGTCCTCTCTTCATTGTATTAGCATCCCTTTGTGAACCTGTCCCTCTCTCATCTCATTGTATTAGCATCCCTTTGTGAACCTTCCTCTCTGTACTCTATTGTATTCATGCCCTTTGTGAACCTGTCCTCTCTCTACATTGTATTAGCATCCCTTTGTGAACCTGTCCTCTCTCATGTATTAGCATCCCTTTGTGAACCTGTCCTCTCTCATTGTATTACATCCCTTTGTGAACCCGTCCTCTCTCATTGTATTAGCATCCCTTTGTGAACCTGTCCTCTCTCCATCTATTGTATTAGCATCCCTTTGTGAACCCTTCCTCTCTACATTGTATTAGCTTCCCTTTGTGAACCCGTCCTCTCTTCATTGTATTAGCATCCCTTTGTGAACCTGTCCTCTCTCATTGTATTAGCATCCTTTTGTGCACCTGTCCTCTCTCATTGTATTAGCATCCTTTGTGAACCCTGTCCTCTCTTCATTGTATTAGCATCCCTTTGTGAACCTGCTCCTCTCTTCATGTATATCATCCCTTTGTAAACCTGTCCTCTCTTCATTGTATTAGCATCCCTTTGTGAACCTGTCCTCTCTCATTGTATTAGCATCCCTTTGTGACCCTGTCCTCTCTCATTGTATTAGCATCCCTTTGTGAACCTGTCCTCTCTCATTGTATTAGCATCCCTTTGTGAACCGTCCTCTCCTCATTGTATTAGCATCCCCTTTGTGAACCTGTCCTCTCTTCATTGTATTAGCATCCCTTTGTGAACCTGTCCCTCTCTCATTGTATTAGCATCCCTTTGTGAACCTGTCCTCTCTTTCATTGTATTAGCATCCCTTTGTGAACCTGTCCTCTCTCATTGTATTAGTTAGCATCCCTTTGTGAACCCGTCCTCTCTTCATTGTATTAGCATCCCTTTGTGAACCTGTCCTCTCTTCATTGTATTAGCATCCCTTTGTGAACCCGTCCTCTCTTCATTGTATTAGCATCCCTTTGTGAACCTGTCCTCTCTACATTGTATGGGCATCCCTTTGTGAACCCGTCCTCTCTTCATTGTATTAGCATCCCTTTGTGAACCCGTCCTCTCTTCATTGTATGGGCATCCCTTTGTGAACCTGTCCTCCTTCACTTGTATTAGCATCCCTTTGTGAACCTGTCCTCTCTTCATTGTATTAGCATCCCTTTGTGAACCTGTCCCCTCTTCATTGTATAGCATCCTTTGTGAACCTGTCCTCTCTCATTGTATTAGCATCCCTTTGTGAACCTGTCCTCTCTTCATTGTATTAGCTCCCTTTGTGAACCTGTCCCTCTCTTCATTGTATTAGCATCCCTTTGTGAACTGTCCCCATCTATCTTCATTGTATTAGCATCCCTTTGTGAACCTGTCCTCTCTACATTGTATTAGATCCCTTTGTGAACCTGTCCTCTCTATTGTATTAGCATCCCTTTTGTGAACCTGCTCCTTCTCTCTTTTTTTCGTCCCATCTCATTGTATTAGTCCCTTTGAACCTGTCCCTCTCATTGTATTAGCATCCCTTTGTGAACCTGTCCTCTCTACATTGTATTAGCTCCCTTTGTGAACCTGTCCTCTCTCATTGTATTACATCCCTTTGTGAACTGTCCTCTCTACATTGTATTACAGCTCCCTTTGTGAACCTGCCTCTGTCCTCTCTTCGTCCTCCTTCATTGTATTAGCATCCCTTTGTAACCTGTCCTATCTCTCTTCTTGTATTAGCTCCTCCCTTTGTGAACCTGTCCTCTCTTACATTGTATTGCATCCCTTTGTGAACCGTCCTCTCTCATTGTATTAGCATCCCTTTGTGAACCTGTCCTCCTCTTCATTGTATTAGCATCCCTTTGTGAACTGTCCTCTCTACTTGTATTAGTATCCCTTTGTGAACCTGTCCTCTCTTCATTGTATTAGCATCCCTTTGTGAACCTGTCCTCTCTCATTGTATTGCATCCCTTTGTAAAACTGTCCTCCTGTCCTCATCCCTTTATGTATTAGCATTCTTAGCATCATTCCCTCTCTCCCTTGATTGCAACTTCCCTCTTTTACCCTTTGTGAACCTGTCTCTCACTTGTATTAGCATCCCTTTGTGACCTGTCCTCTCTACATTGTATTAGCATCCTTTGTGAACCGTCCTCTCCTCATTGTATTGCATCCCTTTGTGAACCTGTCCTCTCTCATTGTATGGCATCCCTTTGTGAACCTGTCCTCTCCTCATTGATTAGCAATCCCTTTGTGAACTGTCCTCTCTTCATTGTATTAGCATCCCTTTGTGAACCTGTCCTCCTCTCTACATTGTATTAGCATCCCTTTGTGAACCGTCCTCTCTCTCTACTTGTATTAGCATCCCTTTTGTGAACCCTGTCCTTCTTCATTGTATTAGCATCCCTTTGTGAACCTGTCCTCTCTACATTGTATTAGCATCCTCTTTGTTGAACCTGCTTCCTCTCTCATTGTATTAGCATCCCTTTGTGAACCTGTCCTCTCTTCATTGTATTAGCATCCCTTTGTGAACCTGTCCTCTCTCATTGTATTAGCATCCCTTTGTGAACCGTCCTCTCTCATTGTATTAGCATCCTCCTTTGTGAACCTGTCCTCTCTACATTGTATTAGCATCCCTTTGTGAACCTGTCCTCTCCTCATTGTTATTAGCATCCCTTTGTGAACTGTCCTCTCTCTCACTTGTATTAGCATCCCTTTGTGACCCTGTCCCTCTCTCTCTTAATTTGCTCCTTACCCTGTCCCGCCTCATCTTTTCCCTCTCTCAGAAATCTTCCTCTCTCTCATTGTATTAGCATCCCTTTGTGAACCGTCCTCTCATATGCTTATCCCTTGTCCGCACCTGTCCTCTCTTCATTGTATTAGCATCCCTTTGTGACCTGCCTGTCCTCTCTCTTACTCTTATTCTCCCTGTATTAGCATCCCTTTGCACTCCCTTTGATCCCTGTGAACCCGTCCCTCCTCATTGTATTAGCATCCCTTTGTGAACCCGTCCTCTCTCTTTGTATTAGCATCCCTTTGTAACTGTCCTCTCTACATTGTATTAGCATCCCTTTGTGAACCTTTCCTCTCTTCATTGTATTAGCCTCCCTTTGTGACCTGTCCCTCTTTCATTGTATGGCATCCCTTTGTGAACCTGTCCTCTCTTCATTGTATTAGCATCCCTTTGTGAACCTGTCCTCTCTACATTGTATTAGCATCCCTTTGTGAACCTGTCCTCCTCTACATTGTATTAGCATCCCTTTGTGAACCGCCCGCCTCTCCTCATTGTATTAGCATCCTTTGTAACCGTCCTCTCTTCATTGTATGCATCCCTTTGTGAACCGTCCTCTCTCATTGTATAGCATCCCTTTGTGAACCTGTCCTCTTTCATTGTATTAGCATCCCTTTGTGAACCTGTCCTCTCTACATTGTATTAGCATCCCTTTGTGAACCGTCCTCTCTCATTGTATTAGCATCCCTTTGTGAACCTGTCCTCTCTTCATTGTATTAGCATCCTTTGTGAACCGTCCCTCTCTAATTGTATTAGCATCCCTTTGTGAACCTGTCCTCTCTACATTGTATTAGCATCCCTTTGTGAACCTGTCCTCTCTTCATTGTATTAGCATCCCTTTGTGAACCTGTCCCTCTCTTCATTGTATTAGCATCCCTTTCCTTGTGAACCTGTCCTTCCTCATTGTATTAGCATCCGCATCCCTTGTGAAACCTTCCTGCTTCCGTCCTCATTTGATTGTCATCCTATCATTATCCCTTTGTGAACCTCTGTCCTCTCTCTCATTGTATTAGCATCCTTGGTGAACCGTCCTCCTTCATTGTATTAGCATCCCTTTGTGAACCGTCCTCTCTCTTGTATTAGCATCCCTTTGTGAACCTGTCCTCTCTACATTGTATTACATCCCTTTGTGAACCGGTCCTCCTCTTCATTGTATTAGCATCCCTTTGTGAACCTGTCCTCTCTTCATTGTATGGCATCCCTTTGTGAACCTGTCCCTCTCTTCATTGTATTACATCCCTTTGTGAACCTGTCCTCTCCTCATTGTATTAGCATCCTTTGTGAACCTGTCCTCTCCTCATTGTATTAGCATCCCTTTGTGAACCTGTCCTCTCCTCATTGTATTAGCATCCCTTTGTGAACCTGTCCTCTCTTCATTATGTATTAGCATCCCTTTGTGAACCTGTCCCTCTCATTGTATGCATCCCTTTGTGAACCTGTCCTCTCTTCATTGTATTAGCATCCCTTTGTGAACCTGTCCTCTCTTCATTGTATGGGCATCCCTTTGTGAACCTGTCCTCTCTTCATTGTATTAGCATCCCTTTGTGAACCTGTCCTCTCTTCATTGTATTAGCATCCCTTTGTGAACCTGTCCTCTCTTCATTGTATTAGCACTCCCTTTGTGAACCTGTCCTCTCCTCATTGTATTAGCATCCCTTTGAACCTGTCCTCTCCTCATTGTATTAGCATCCCTTTGTGAACCTGTCCTCTCTTCATTGTATTAGCATCCTCTTTGTGAACCTGTCCTCTCTCATTGTATGGCATCCCTTTGTGAACCTGTCCTCTCTCTCATTGTATTAGCATCCCTTTGTGAACCTGTCCTCTCTTCATTGTTTGGCATCCCTTTGTGAACCTGTCCTCTCTTCATTGTATTAGCATCCTTTGTGAACACTGTTCCTCTTCCTCATTGTATTAGCATCCCTTTGTGAACCTGCTGTCCTCTCTCATTGTATTAGCATCCTTTGTGAACCTGTCCTCTCTCATTGTATTAGCATCCCTTTGTGAACCGTCCTCTCTTCATTGTATTAGCATCCTTTGTGAACCCGTCTCTCTTCATTGTATTAGCATCCCTTTGTGAACCTGTCCTCTCTACATTGTATTAGCATCCCTTTGTGAACCTGTCCTCTCTTCATTGTATTAGCATCCCTTTGTGAACCTGTCCTCTCTTCATTGTTAGCATCCCTTTTGAACCGATCTATCTCTACTATGTATTAGCATCCTCTTTGTGAACCTGTCCTCTCTCATTGTATTAGCATCCCTTTGTGAACCTGTCCTCTCCTCATTGTTATAGCATCCCTTTGTGAACCTGTCCTCTCCTCATTGTATTAGCATCCCTTTGTGACCTGTCCTCTCCTCATTGTATTAGCATCCCTTTGTGAACCCTGTCCTCTCTCATTGTATTAGCATCCCTTTGTGAACCTGTCCTCTCTTCATTGTATTAGCATCCCTTTGTGAACCTGTCCTCTCTTCATTGTATTAGCATCCCTTTGTGAACCTGTCCTCTCTTCATTGTATTAGCATCCCTTTGTGAACCTGTCCTCTCTTCATTGTATTAGCATCCCTTTGTGAACCTGTCCTCTCTTCATTGTATTAGCATCCCTTGTGAACCTGTCCTCTCTTCATCATTGTATTAGCATCCTTTGTGAACCGTCCCTCTTCATTGTATTAGCATCCCTTTGTGAACTGTCCTCTCTTCATTGTATTAGCACCCTTTGTGAACCTGTCCTTCCTCTCTCATTGTATTAGCACCCTTTGTGAACCTGTCCTCTCCTCATTGTATTAGCATCCTTTGTGAACCTGTCCTCTCCTCATTGTATTAGCATCCCTTTGTGAACCTGTCCTCTCCTCATTGTATTAGCATCCCTTTGTGAACCTGTCCTCTCTTCATTGTATTAGCTCCCTTTGTGAACCGTCCTCTCTTACATTGTATTAGCATCCCTTTGTGAACCTGTCCTCTCTACATTGTATTAGCATCCCTTTGTGAACCTGTCCTCTCTTCATTGATTGGCATCCCTTTGTGACACCCGTCTCTCTCTACATTGTATTAGCATCCCTTTGTGAACCTGTCCTCTCCTCATTGTATTAGCATCCCTTTGTGAACCTGGTCCTCTCCTCATTGTATTAGCATCCCTTTGTGAACCTGTCCTCTCTACATTGTATTAGCATCACCTTTGTGAACCCCGTCCTCTCTAATTGTATTAGCATCCCTTTGTGAACCTGTCCTCTCCTCTTGTATTAGCATCCCTTTGTGAACCTGTGTTTAGTATTAAGATGGTCTGTGTTTAGTATTAAGGTGGTCTGTGTTTAGTATTAAGGTGGTCTGTGTTTAGTATTCAGGTGGTCTGTGTTTAGTATTAAGGTGGTCTGTGTTTAGTATTAAGGTGGTCTGTGTTTAGTATTAAGGTGGTCTGTGTTATGGTAGGTGTTTAGTATTAAGGTGGTCTGTGTTTAGTATTCAGGTGGTCTGTGTTTATTATTAAGGTGGTCTGTGTTTAGTATTCAGGTGGTCTGTGTTTAGTATTCAGGTGGTCTGTGTTTAGTATTCAGGTGGTCTGTGTTTAGTATTCAGGTGGTCTGTGTTTAGTATTCAGGTGGTCTGTGTTTAGTATTCAGGTGGTCTGTGTTTAGTATTAAGGTGGTCTGTGTTATGGTAGGTGTTTAGTATTAAGGTGGTCTGTGTTCAGTATTCAGGTGGTCTGTGTTTAGTATTAAGGTGGTCTGTGTTTAGTATTAAGGTGGTCTGTGTTTAGTATTCAGGTGGTCTGTGTTTAGTATTAAGGTGGTCTGTGTTTAATATTCAGGTGGTCTGTGTTTAGTATTAAGGTGGTCTGTGTTTAGTATTAAGGTGGTCTGTGTTTAGTATTCAGGTGGTCTGTGTTTAGTATTCAGGTGGTCTGTGTTTAGTATTAAGGTGGTCTGTGTTTAGTATTAAGGTGGTCTGTGTTTAGTATTAAGGTGGTCTGTGTTTAGTATTAAGGTGGTCTGTGTTATGGTAGGTGTTTAGTATTAAGGTGGTCTGTGTTTAGTATTCAGGTGGTCTGTGTTTAGTATTAAGGTGGTCTGTGTTTAGTATTCAGGTGGTCTGTGTTTAGTATTCAGGTGGTCTGTGTTTAGTATTCAGGTGGTCTGTGTTTAGTATTCAGGTGGTCTGTGTTTAGTATTCAGGTGGTCTGTGTTTATTAAGGTGGTCTGTGTTTAGTATTCAGGTGGTCTGTGTTTAGTATTAAGGTGGTCTGTGTTATGGTAGGTGTTTAGTATTCAGGTGGTCTGTGTTTAGTATTCAGGTGGTCTGTGTTTAGTAGTAAGGTGGTCTGTGTTTAGTAGTAAGGTGGTCTGTGTTTAGTAGTAAGGTGGTCTGTGTTTAGTATTAAGGTGGTCTGTGTTTAGTATTAAGGTGGTCTGTGTTTAGTATTAAGGTGGTCTGTGTTTAGTATTAAGGTGGTCTGTGTTTAGTATTAAGGTGGTCTGTGTTATGGTAGGTGTTTAGTAGTAAGGTGGTCTGTGTTTAGTATTAAGGTGGTCTGTGTTATGGTAGGTGTTTAGTAGTAAGGTGGTCTGTGTTTAGTATTAAGGTGGTCTGTGTTATGGTAGGTGTTTAGTAGTAAGGTGGTCTGTGTTTAGTATTAAGGTGGTCTGTGTTTAGTATTAAGGTGGTCTGTGTTTAGTATTAAGGTGGTCTGTGTTTAGTATTCAGGTGGTCTGTGTTTAGTATTCAGGTGGTCTGTGTTTAGTATTCAGGTGGTCTGTGTTTAGTATTCAGGTGGTCTGTGTTTAGTATTCAGGTGGTCTGTGTTTAGTATCAGGTGGTCTGTGTTTAGTATAAGGTGGTCTGTTGTTTAGTATTAAGGTGGTCTGTGTTTAGTATTCAGGTGGTCTGTGTTTAGTATTCAGGTGGTCTGTGTTTAGTATTAAGGTGGTCTGTGTTTAGTATTCAGGTGGTCTGTGTTTAGTATTAAGGTGGTCTGTGTTATGGTAGGTGTTTAGTATTCAGGTGGTCTGTGTTTAGTATTCAGGTGGTCTGTGTTTAGTAGTAAGGTGGTCTGTGTTTAGTAGTAAGGTGGTCTGTGTATTAGTATTAAGGTTGTCTGTGTTTAGTATTAAGGTGGTCTGTGTTATGGTAGGTGTTTAGTATTCAGGTGGTCTGTGTTTAGTATTAGGGTGTCTGTGTTATGGTAGGTGTTTTGTATTCAGGTGGTCTGTGTTTAGTATTCAGGTGGTCTGTGTTTAGTATTCAGGGTGGTCTGTCTGTGTTTAGTATTCAGGTGGTCTGTGTTTAGTATTCAGGTGGTCTGTGTTTAGTATTCAGGTGGTCTGTGTTTAGTATTCAGGTGGTCTGTGTTTAGTATTCAGGTGGTCTGTGTTTAGTATTCAGGTGGTCTGTGTTTAGTATTCAGGTGGTCTGTGTTTAGTATTCAGGTGGTCTGTGTTTAGTATTCAGGTGGTCTGTGTTTAGTATTCAGGTGGTCTGTGTTTAGTATTCAGGTGGTCTGTGTTTAGTATTCAGGTGGTCTGTGTTTAGTATTCAGGTGGTCTGTGTTTAGTAGTAAGGTGGTCTGTGTTTAGTAGTAAGGTGGTCTGTGTTTAGTATTCAGGTGGTCTGTGTTTAGTATTCAGGTGGTCTGTGTTTAGTATTCAGGTGGTCTGTGTTTAGTATTCAGGTGGTCTGTGTTTAGTATTCAGGTGGTCTGTGTTTAGTATTCAGGTGGTCTGTGTTTAGTATTCAGGTGGTCTGTGTTTAGTATTCAGGTGGTCTGTGTTTAGTATTTAGGTGGTCTGTGTTTAGTGTTCAGGTGGTCTGTGTTTAGTATTAAGGTGGTCTGTGTTTAGTATTAAGGTGGTCTGTGTTTAGTATTAAGGTGGTCTGTGTTTAGTATTCAGGTGGTCTGTGTTTAGTATTCAGGTGGTCTGTGTTTAGTATTCAGGTGGTCTGTGTTTAGTATTCAGGTGGTCAGTGTTTAGTATTAAGGTGGTCTGTGTTATGGTAGGTGTTTAGTATTCAGGTGGTCTGTGTTTAGTATTCAGGTGGTCTGTGTTTAGTAGTAAGGTGGTCTGTGTTTAGTAGTAAGGTGGTCTGTGTTTAGTAGTAAGGTGGTCTGTGTTATGGTAGGTGTTTAGTAGTAAGGTTGTCTGTGTTTAGTATTAAGGTGGTCTGTGTTTAGTATTAAGGTGGTCTGTGTTTAGTATTCAGGTGGTCTGTGTTTAGTATTCAGGTGGTCTGTGTTTAGTATTCAGGTGGTCTGTGTTTAGTATTCAGGTGGTCTGTGTTATGGTAGGTGTTTTGTATTAAGGTGGTCTGTGTTTTGTATTCAGGTGGTCTGTGTTTAGTATTCAGGTGGTCTGTGTTTAGTATTCAGGTGGTCTGTGTTTAGTATTCAGGTGGTCTGTGTTTAGTATTCAGGTGGTCTGTGTTTAGTATTCAGGTGGTCTGTGTTTAGTATTCAGGTGGTCTGTGTTTAGTATTCAGGTGGTCTGTGTTTAGTATTCAGGTGGTCTGTGTTTAGTATTCAGGTGGTCTGTGTTTAGTATTCAGGTGGTCTGTGTTTAGTATTCAGGTGGTCTGTGTTTAGTATTCAGGTGGTCTGTGTTTAGTATTCAGGTGGTCTGTGTTTAGTATTCAGGTGGTCTGTGTTTAGTATTCAGGTGGTCTGTGTTTAGTATTCAGGTGGTCTGTGTTTAGTATTCAGGTGGTCTGTGTTTAGTATTCAGGTGGTCTGTGTTTAGTATTCAGGTGGTCTGTGTTTAGTATTCAGGTGGTCTGTGTTTAGTATTCAGGTGGTCTGTGTTTAGTATTCAGGTGGTCTGTGTTTAGTATTCAGGTGGTCTGTGTTTAGTATTCAGGTGGTCTGTGTTTAGTATTCAGGTGGTCTGTGTTTAGTATTCAGGTGGTCTGTGTTTAGTATTCAGGTGGTCTGTGTTTAGTATTCAGGTGGTCTGTGTTTAGTATTCAGGTGGTCTGTGTTTAGTATTCAGGTGGTCTGTGTTTAGTATTCAGGTGGTCTGTGTTTAGTATTCAGGTGGTCTGTGTTTAGTATTAAGGTGGTCTGTGTTATGGTAGGTGTTTAGTATTAAGGTGGTCTGTGTTTAGTATTAAGGTGGTCTGTGTTATGGTAGGTGTTTAGTATTCAGGTGGTCTGTGTTTAGTATTCAGGTGGTCTGTGTTTAGTATTCAGGTAGTCTGTGTTTAGTATTCAGGTAGTCTGTGTTTAGTATTCAGGTGGTCTGTGTTATGGTAGGTGTTTAGTATTCAGGTGGTCTGTGTTTAGTATTCAGGTGGTCTGTGTTTAGTATTCAGGTGGTCTGTGTTTAGTATTCAGGTGGTCTGTGTTTAGTATTCAGGTGGTCTGTGTTTAGTATTCAGGTGGTCTGTGTTTAGTATTCAGGTGGTCTGTGTTTAGTATTCAGGTGGTCTGTGTTTAGTATTAAGGTGGTAGGTGTTTAGTATTCAGGTGGTCTGTGTTTAGTATTAAGGTGGTCTGTGTTTAGTATTCAGGTGGTCTGTGTTTAGTATTAAGGTGGTCTTACTCGGTGCGATGGTGGCGTGAGGTCTGCAGGGGGGAATGGGGTAGGGCACAGGCCGCTGAGGGTTGTAGGACGACGGAGACTGGAGGAGAGAGGAAGAAAAACAAACATAATGATACTAAATTATTCACTCACCAAATCAAAAATAATTAATCTGACTTCCTGAAGCAGAAAACTAAGTCTCACAGTGGTTCGATTCAACTTTTGTCTTTTTTTTTTTTTTTTTTTTTTTTAACAAACATTTTGTAAACGATCTTGTGAAAGGTGATCCTCCATGTGTCTTCTAAATGGTACTCTATTCCCTACATAGTGAGCCCGGGTCAAAAGTAGTGCACTATAAAAAGGGAATTAGGGTGCCATTTTGGACTTGTTTCAGACTTGTTTTGAAATAAAGAGCTCCACCTAGTGGTTGAGAATGAAAGTACAGCCTGGTGCTTACTGGTTTGAATGGTCCAATGATGCGGGCTGCGATGCCTTTCCCCTCTGTGTTGGCAGGGGTCTCCTCTCCCTCCTTCTTTGCAGGAGTTCCCTGACAGGAGAAATAGAAAACAAAATGGTTGTTGTGTCATCTCAATGACGATACTGTACTGACATTTATAAAATGTTAAAAATTAGGCCATACAAAGTTGATTTACTTTTCAACGGATGTCACACTCCTCACATTTCTCCGAAAATAAAATTAAACAAAAATCTGAAAAGTACCATAAAAAAAATGTCCTCGAGCATCAAGTAGTGATCCACAACTTCCTCTTTGATTTTGGAAACCGAACGGTGTCTCAGACGCGGCTAGGGCAAACTTTCAATGATGTTATCCCACTTTTGAAACCAAATGGGGTCTTGACGAGGTCACTACTATGGAGTGATTTCAGTGCCAACAGAAATTGTATTTTAATTTTATACATTTTAATTTGTATTTACGATATTGAATTTAACATTTGTGAATGTTTAATGCACAAATTGAACTTGTATTCCCTGATTTCAAACTGAATTGACTGAATATTGAATTCAGTTTAAAAATACAAATTTCAATTTAATCTGATTTTAAAATTCAACATTTATATTGTCAATATGTTAAATATTGCATTCATTGTCTGTGTATCAAGTTTACAAACTATATTTTCAAGTTAATCAAGGTTTCACAATATTCAACTTTTAAGATGCATTCAGATTCCGTTTTTTAAAATTCAGATTCAAAACCAGAGACAACATCCTGGCACTTTGCCAGCCAGGAGAGGTAGAGGAGAACAGATAGAACCAAACTGTCTCTGTGCTCAACAGAAGCTTCCGGCGGTTTCTGAAGCCAACGTGGCATGTTGAATTTATTTTCTCCCTATGAATTTGGCTCTAGCGTTTGAACCGTTTTGGCTATGAGGTATTATGACCCCAATTCCTGAAAGCTAAGTCTCCCTGGAGCATGGACGTGCCCTCTGGTCCCTTCCATGAGGATTACAGGCTGCGTTAGAAGGGGGAGTGTCACAAAACATACAATTTGACCCCCCCATAAGAATATAGCTGAATAGCCCTGTCAAACGATAGACAATCCACTCCGTATTTAATCTTGCTCTTGTGACTGACTGGGTTCGAACCATGTCTCCTGCATGTTACAAGACTGTGTTGGCCCACTTAGCTAAAGCCTATAGGCATAAGTTCAGGAAGCTCAGGTAAAAGACGATACGTTGCTTGCTTAACGAGTTCCCCCTGATTCAGCTCATACCGAGACTTGAACTCAGAACCTCTGACTCGGCAAACACACGTGACCCGCCCTCCTGAAGCAATCCAACCCATCGTGCTATTAAAAAAGGCCTTCTTCAATTACGCAAGTGGTAACACTTCAGGCTGAGGAGTATCACAGATGCAGATGCAGTCTTTAAGATACAGCAAGGTTACTCGTCACAGATGCCCGTCTGTTACACCAAGTCTTTAAGATACAGCAAGTCTACTCGTCACAGATGCCCGTCTGTTACACCAAGTCTTTAAAACCCAGCAAGGTTACTCGTCACAGATGCCCGTCTGTTACACCAAGTCTTTAAAACCCAGCAAGGTTACTCGTCACAGATGCCTGTCTGTTACACCAAGTCTTTAAGATACAGCAAGGTTACTCGTCACAGATGCCCGTCTGTTACACCAAGTCTTTAAGATACAGCAAGGTTACTCGTCACAGATGCCCGTCTGTTACACCAAGTCTTTAAAACCCAGCAAGGTTACTCGTCACAGATGCCCGTCTGTTACACCAAGTCTTTAAAACCCAGCAAGGTTACTCGTCACAGATGCCCGTCTGTTACACCAAGTCTTTAAAACCCAGCAAGGTTACTCGTCACAGATGCCCGTCTGTTACACCAAGTCTTTAAAACCCAGTAAGGTTACTCGTCACAGATGCCCGTCTGTTACACCAAGTCTTTAAAACCCAGCAAGGTTACTCGTCACAGATGCCCGTCTGTTACACCAAGTCTTTAAAACCCAGCAAGGTTACTCGTCACAGATGCCCGTCTGTTACACCAAGTCTTTAAAACCCAGCAAGGTTACTCGTCACAGATGCCCGTCTGTTACACCAAGTCTTTAAGATACAGTAAGGTTACTCGTCACAGATGCCCGTCTGTTACACCAAGTCTTTAAAACCCAGCAAGGTTACTCGTCACAGATGCCCGTCTGTTACACCAAGTCTTTAAAACCCAGCAAGGTTACTCGTCACAGATGCCCGTCTGTTACACCAAGTCTTTAAAACCCAGCAAGGTTACTCGTCACAGATGCCCGTCTGTTACACCAAGTCTTTAAGATACAGCAAGATTACCTCATCAAAAGAGCGCGGTTTGGTGATCCATGCTTATGTGATGAGAACGTTGACTGAGACCTGAAGACGTGTTAGTTTGTGTTAGACGTGTTCGTTTTAAGTCTCCAGCAAGGGTAGTCATTAGATTAACATGTGTCTCACTGGGTTTTAAGACTAATAGAAATTCAAAATTAAAGAATTCAAATTCAATTCCTGTTGGCACTGAAATCGCTCCATAACTAAGGTTACTATAGTATGTTTTTTTTACAAGCTGGTCTACTGACAGACAACGCGTGGCAGTGGCCCCATTCATTTTCAACGAAGCCTAGGTTCCAGCTGGGGTGATCTGCAGCGCTCGTGGAAGCTGCAGCGCTCGTGGAAGCTGCAGCGCTCGTGGAAGCTGCTCAGCTGAAGCGTAGAAAATAGGATTCTGCAAAATTGGGCTACTTTGAAAACGATGTCGTGGGTGAAAATGTATTAGTCGCGGATTGCAGTTTGTTTTTGGGCTATTTCTACGTTGCACTACGGCAGCAGGGCATTTCTCTTAAATATACAGAGCCAGTCAAAAGTGTGGACACACCTAGTCATTCCAGGGCTTTTCTTTATGTTGACTCTTTTCTACATTGTAGAGTAATAGTGAAGACATCAAAATTAAAAATCTCAACACATATGGAATCATGTATTAACCAAAAAAAGTGTTAAACAAATCAAAATATATTTTAGATTACTCAATTAACTAACTAACCAAGTAGCTGCTATGATCCATCAACTGATTAGATTTAAAAGTCATTAGCACATTTAAGCGCAAGCAATTCAAGGATGTCCCAGCCTTCCTATATCAAGTAGGTGTTTAGGTCTATTCATTAGTAACGAAATCATGGAAGCAATAAGAACTAGTCCAATAAGAAATGCTTGCCTTGAGGACAGCTTTGCACTCTTGGCATTCTCTCAACAAGCTTCATGAGGAATGCTTTTCCAACAGTCTTGAAGGAGTTCCCACATATGCTGACGTACTGCCAAATTCTCTAAAACAACGGAGTTGGCTTATGGTAGAGAATTGAACATTAAATTATCTGACAACAGCTCTGGTGGACATTCCTGCAGTCAGCATGGCAACTGCACGCTCCCTCAAAACTTGAGAAATCTGTGGCATTGTGTTGTGTGACAATACAGCACATTTTAGAGCAGCCTTTTTTTGTTGTCCCCAGCACAAGGTGCACCTGTGTAATGATCATGCTGTTTAATCAGCTTGGCAAAGGAGAAACGCTCACAAACAGGGATGTAAATAACTTTGTGCACAAAATTTAAGAGAACATTTCTGGGATCCTTTATTTCAGCCCATGAAACATGGGACCAACACTTTGCATGTTGCTTTCATATTGTTGTTCAGTATAGATGCACACACACACACACATATACACACACACACACACACACACACACACACACACACACACACACACACACACACACACACACACACACACACACACACACACACACACACACACACACACACACAGGGTTATATTACTTACAGGGAAGGTGCCAGTGGTCTGGCTGGGCTTGCCTTTAGGGTAAGGGTTCCCTGGGATAATCCCACATGAAGAGATCATGGCTACTGGAGCCTTGCAGCCCACCTTACACACCTAGAATACAGTACGCCATAACATGACATAACACACCTAGAATACAGTACGATGTAACATGACATAACACACCTAGAATACATTACGCCATAACATGACATAACACACCTAGAATACATTACGATGTAACATGACATAACACACCTAGAATACATTACGCCATAACATGACATAACCTAGAATACATAACGATGTGACATAACACACCTAGAATATATTACGATGTAACATGACATAACACACCTAGAATATATTACGATGTAACATGACATAACACACCTAGAATACATTACGCCATGACATAACACACCTAGAATATATTACGATGTAACATGACATAACACACCTAGAATATATTACGATGTAACATGACATAACACACCTAGAATATATTACGATGTAACATGACATAACACACCTAGAATATATTACGATGTAACATGACATAACACACCTAGAATACATTACGCCATAACATGACATAACAAACCTAGAATACATAACGATGTGACATAACACACCTAGAATATATTACGATGTAACATGACATAACACACCTAGAATATATTACGATGTAACATGACATAACACACCTAGAATACATTACGCCATAACATGACATAACAAACCTAGAATACATAACGATGTGACATAACACACCTAGAATATATTACGATGTAACATGACATAACACACCTAGAATATATTACGATGTAACATGACATAACACACCTAGAATATATTACGATGTAACATGACATAACAAACCTAGAATATATTACGATGTAACATGACATAACACACCTAGAATATATTACGATGTAACATGACATAACACACCTAGAATATATTACGATGTAACATGACATAACACACCTAGAATATATTACGATGTAACATGACATAACACACCTAGAATATATTACGATGTAACATGACATAACACACCTAGAATATATTACGATGTAACATGACATAACACACCTAGAATATATTACGATGTAACATGACATAACACACCTAGAACACAGTACGATGTAACATGACATAACACACCTAGAACACAGTACGATGTAACATGACATAACACACCTAGAATATATTACGATGTAACATGACATAACACACCTAGAATACAGTACGATGTAACATGACATAACACACCTAGAATACAGTACGCCATAACATGACATAACACACCTAGAATACAGTACGATGTAACATGACATAACACACCTAGAATACAGTACGCCATAACATGACATAACACACCTAGAATACAGTACGCCATAACATGACATAACACACCTAGAATACATTACGACATGACATTACACACCTAGAATACAGTACGACATAACATGACATAACACAGCTAGAATACATTACAACACAGCTAGAAATACATTACAACATAACATGACATGACATAACACAGCTAGAATACATTATAACATGACATAACACAGCTAGAACAGATTACAGCGCAGCTACAACAGATTACAGCGCAGCTACAACAGATTACAACACAGCTACAACAGATTACAACACAGCTACAACAGATTACAACACAGCTACAACAGATTACAACACAGCTACAACAGATTACAACACAGCTACAACAGATTACAACACAGCTACAACAGATTACAACACAGCTACAACAGATTACAACACAGCTACAACAGATTACAACACAGCTACAACAGATTACAACACAGCTACAACAGATTACAACACAGCTACAACAGATTACAACACAGCTACAACAGATTACAACACAGCTACAACAGATTACAACACAGCTACAACAGATTACAACACAGCTACAACAGATTACAACACAGCTACAACAGATTACAACACAGCTACAACAGATTACAACACAGCTACAACAGATTACAACACAGCTAGAACAGATTACAACACAGCTACAACAGATTACAACACAGCTACAACAGATTACAACACAGCTACAACAGATTACAACACAGCTAGAACAGATTACAACACAGCTAGAACAGATTACAACACAGCTACAACAGATTACAACACAGCCACAACAGATTACAACACAGCCAGAACAGATTACAACACATCCAGAACAGATTACAACACATCCAGAACAGATTACAACACATCCAGAACAGATTACAACACATCCAGAACAGATTACAACACAGCTAGAACAGATTACAACATAACACAGCTAGAACAGATTACAACACATCCAGAACAGATTACAACACAGCCAGAACAGATTACAACACAGCTACAACAGTACAGGACAGTGTGTGAGTTACCTGCTCTAGGATCCTGCGGGCTCGTTTCTTCTCAGACAGGTGAATACGGAACAGGTCCTCTACGGGACGGTAGTTCTGGGCATCAGAGATGTTCCTGGCAGAAGAACACAACCCACCGGGGTTGTTAATTAACCAATCAATCTGCCAATCAATTAACTAACTAACCAAGTAGCTGCTATGATCCATCAACTGATTAGATTTAAAAGTCATTAGCACATTTAAGCGCAAGCAATTCAAGGATTTCCCAGCCTTCCTATATCAAGTAGGGGTTTAGGCCTATTCACTAGTAACGAAATCATGGAAGCAAATCAGAACTAGTCCAATAAGAAATGCTTGTTTTTGTTTTTGTGTTGCAGAATGTTTTGCTACAGTGTGACACTAATGAATACAGCCCAGATGTAGAGTTACTCAGCACAGTGTGAAGATCTACAACATACACGTGTGTGTGTGTGTGTGTGTGTGTGTGTGTGTGTGTGTGTGTGTGTGTGTGTGTGTCAGGGTTTCCATTAGCTGGTAAAAGCGTTTTTTTGGGGGCAGAATGTTATATTTTTTTTGTTGATAAATAAAACTGCCGCTGGCAAACTGTCAGAAAAAGTATATATATATATATATATATATATATATATATATATATATATATATATATATATATATATATATATATATATATATAAAAATAAACATTGCGAAAAAATGCTTTTTAGCCTATTCAATAAATACATTTGTTATCGGTCTATAGGTTAATTATCTACATTTAGTGGAATTAAGTTGGTGGGTGTGTACAGTATATTCGTTATGTATCGTATTTATTACACGTACACAGATACAGAGACTATATCAGTTTCAAAACACCTTTGAAATTGTTGCATGTTGCATTTATATTTTTGTTCGGTAATACCGTCACTGAACACAAGGGGGCGCTGTTTACAGTTGAAGTCGGAAGTTCACATACACTTAGGTTGGAGTCATTAAAACTCGTTTTTCAACCACTCCCCAAATTTCTTGTGAACAAACTATAGTTTTGGCAAGTCGGTTAGGACATCTACTTTGTGCGTGACACAAGTCATTTTTCCAACGATTGTTTACAGACAGATTATTTCACTTATAATTAATTGTATAACAATGAAGTGTACATACACTATGTTGACTGTGCCTTTAAACAGCTTGGAAAATTCCAGAAAATGATGTCATGGCTTTAGAAGCTTCTGATAGGCTAATTGACATCATTTGAGTCAATTGGAGGTGTACCTGTGGATGTATTTCAAGGCCTACCATCAAACTCAGTGCCTCTTTGCTTGACATCATGGGCAAATCAAAAGAAATCAGCCAAGACCTCATAAAAATAATTGGAGACCTCTACAAATCTGGTTCATCCTTGGGAGCAATTTCCAAACGCCTGAAGGTACCACGTTCATCTATACAAACAATAGTATGCAAGTATAAACACCATGGGACCACGCAGCCGTCATACCGCTCAGGAAGGAGACGCTTTCTGTCTCCTAGAGATGAACGTACTTTGGTGTGAAAAGTACAAATCAATCCCAGAACAACAGCAAAGGACCTTGTGAAGATTCTGGAGGAAACAGGTACAAAAGTATCTATATCCACAGTAAAACGAGTCCTATATCAACATAACCTGAAAGGCCGCTCAGCAAGGAAGAAGCCACTGCTCCAAACCCGCCATAAAAAAGCCAGACTACGGTTTGCAACTGCACATGGGGACAAAGATCGTACTTTTTGGAGAAATGTCCTCTGGTCTGATGAAACAAAAATAGAACTGTTTGGCCATAATGACCATCGCTATGTTTGGAGGAAGAAGGGGGAGGCTTGCAAGCCGAAGAACATCATCCCAACCGTGAAGCACGGGGGTGGCAGCATCATGTTGTGGGGGTGCTTTGCTGCAGGAGGGACTGGTGCACTTCACAAAATAGATGGCATCATGAGGAATTAAAATTATGTGGATATATTGAAGCAACATCTCAAAACATCAGTCAGGAAGTTAAAGCTTGGTCACAAATGGGTCTTCCAAATGGACAATGACCACAAGCATACTTCCAAAGTTGTGGCAAAATGGCTTAAGGACAACAAAGTCAAGGTATTATAGTGGCCATCACAAAGCCCTGACCTCAATCCTATAGAACATTGGTGGGCAGAACTGAAAAAGCGTGTGCGAGCAAGGAGGCCTACAAACCTGACTCAGTTACACCAGCTCTGTCAGGAGGAATGGGCCAAAATTCACCCAACTTATTGTGGGAAGCTCGTGGAAGGCTACCCGAAACGTTTGACCCAAGTTAAACAATTTAAAGGCAATGCTACCAAATACTAATTGAGTGTATGTAAACTTCTGACCCACTGGGAATGTGATGAAAGAAATAAAAGCTGAAATAAATCATTCTCTACTATTATTCTGAAATTTCACATTCTTAAAATAAAGTGGTGATCCTAACTGACCTAAGACAGGACATTTGTACTAGGATTAAATGTCAGGAATTGTGAAAAACTGAGTTTAAATGTATTTGGCTAAGGTGTATTTAATCTTCCGACTTCAACTGTACCATTGAAACCAGTAGCATATTATTTAACATAGCATATTATTTTAATAACAAGTCATATTAACAACCCATATTACCAACTCATATTAACAACCCATATTACCAACCCATATTACCAACCCATATTACCAACCCATATTACCAACCCATATTAACAACTCATATTAACAACCCACAATAACAACCCATATTAACAACCCATATTAACAACCCATATTAACAACCCATTTTAACAAACCACATTAACAACCCATTTTAACAACTCATATTAACAACCCATATTAACAACTCATATTAACAACCCATATTAACAACTCATAATAACAACCCATATTAACAACCCATATTACCAACCCACATTAACAACCCATATTAACAACCCATATTAACAACCCATATTAACAACCCATATTAACAACCCATATTACCAACCCATATTACCAACCCACATTACCAACCCACATTAACAACCCACATTAACAACCCATATTAACAACCCATATTAACAACCCATATTAACAACTCATATTAACCAATCATTAACAACCCATATTAACAGGCCATATAAAGTAAAGTAGAGTTACTCACAGAGCGATGAGCTCCAGAACCACCAGTCGGTCCTTAGAGAAGGTAAAACAGTTGAGGATGTTGGCCACTTTGGTAGTGGGGATGGCAACCATTTTCTGGAAGAAACACACAAAGAGTCAAAGTTTGATCAATTCATGCAGGCCAGTGTTTAGCTAAATAATGCACACACAAGCAACAAAGATCTCTAACCTAGAGATGGACATTTCACATCCTGAATTTTTTTTGGGGGGGGGATATCCACATAGTGGGAAAAAAACCAAACAACTAATAATAAAATGCTTGACTCTCTTGACCAATCAGAATTGATGCAAAAGCAAATGGTTGATGTAAACAGTTAAGAAAGGCAGTCTGAAAATGGGTAGATAATTAGAGATCACTACTATCCCCACACTTATGGAGTGGTACCACAAAACCTGGAATATTTCCTGATACTAAAAAGTGATAAAAAAAAATAAAAAGTGTTACTGAGGCCACAATGAGGGGCGCCGCATTAAGCAATGACGGGTCCAAATTAAATCAGCCCCTATCGACTTCTTGGTGCCAATAGCTAATAAAAAGGCAGAAAGAACTTCTGTTTCTGTGAGTTGCCAAAAAGAAAAACCCTGAACAACCATTTCCCATAATCACGTGAGATTGTCTGATCATCCATTGAAGCAACTGGGGACTGTACGTGGGAAGAACAGTCAACTCACTGTCCAAGACCAGTACGACAACCATCTCTCTCCAATAAGAAACCAGCGGAGATAAAATGGTGATTAAAAGCATCACAAATGTGAACTTTTCCAGTAAAGATGCAGAAGTCTAAAACAACTTGCTTAGGCCGGGAAGTAGAGGATTTGCCAGGCTTCAGTGAATTCACGGTTTTCAAGAATTTAGAGGATGACTGACAGTCTGCCATAGTGCTCAGGTTTAGAGGATGACTGACAGTCTGCCATAGTGTTCAGGTTTAGAGGATGACTGACAGTCTGCCATAGTGCTCAGGTTTAGAGGATGACTGACAGTCTGCCATAGTGCTCAGGTTTAGAGGATGACTGACAGTCTGCCATAGTGCTCAGGTTTAGAGGATGACTGACAGTCTGCCATAGTGCTCAGGTTTAGAGGATGACTGACAGTCTGCCATAGTGCTCAGGTTTAGAGGATGACTGACAGTCTGCCATAGTAGTGTTCAGGTTTAGAGGATGACTGAAAGTCTGCCATAGTGTTCAGGTTTAGAGGATGACTGACAGTCTGCCATAGTGCTCAGGTTTAGAGGATGACTGACAGTCTGCCATAGTGTTCAGGTTTAGAGGATGACTGACAGTCTGCCATAGTGCTCAGGTTTAGAGGATGACTGACAGTCTGCCATAGTGCTCAGGTTTAGAGGATGACTGACAGTCTGCCATAGTAGTGTTCAGGTTTAGAGGATGACTGACAGTCTGCCATAGTGTTCAGGTTTAGAGGATGACTGACAGTCTGCCATAGTGTTCAGGTTTAGAGGATGACTGACAGTCTGCCATAGTGTTCAGGTTTAGAGGATGACTGACAGTCTGCCATAGTGCTCAGGTTTAGAGGATGACTGACAGTCTGCCATAGTGTTCAGGTTTAGAGGATGACTGACAGTCTGCCATAGTGTTCAGGTTTAGAGGATGACTGACAGTCTGCCATAGTGCTCAGGTTTAGAGGATGACTGACAGAGTCTGCCATAGTGCTCAGGTTTAGAGGATGACTGACAGTCTGCCATAGTGCTCAGGTTTAGAGGATGACTGACAGTCTGCCATAGTGCTCAGGTTTAGAGGATGACTGACAGTCTGCCATAGTGTTCAGGTTTAGAGGATGACTGACAGTCTGCCATAGTAGTGCTCAGGTTTAGAGGATGACTCACAGAGACTGCCATAGTGCTCAGGTTTAGAGGATGACTGACAGTCTGCCATAGTGCTCAGGTTTAGAGGATGACTGACAGTCTGCCATAGTGCTCAGGTTTAGAGGATGACTGACAGTCTGCCATAGTGCTCAGGTTTAGAGGATGACTGACAGTCTGCCATAGTGCTCAGGTTTAGAGGATGACTGACAGTCTGCCATAGTGCTCAGGTTTAGAGGATGACTGACAGTCTGCCATAGTGCTCAGGTTTAGAGGATGACTGACAGTCTGCCATAGTGCTCAGGTTTAGAGGATGACTGACAGTCTGCCATAGTGCTCAGGTTTAGAGGATGACTGACAGAGTCTGCCATAGTGCTCAGGTTTAGAGGATGACTGACAGTCTGCCATAGTGCTCAGGTTTAGAGGATGACTGACAGAGTCTGCCATAGTGCTCAGGTTTAGAGGATGACTGACAGAGTCTGCCATAGTGCTCAGGTTTAGAGGATGACTGACAGTCTGCCATAGTGCTCAGGTTTAGAGGATGACTGACAGAGTCTGCCATAGTGCTCAGGTTTAGAGGATGACTGACAGTCTGCCATAGTGCTCAGGTTTAGAGGATGACTGACAGTCTGCCATAGTGCTCAGGTTTAGAGGATGACTGACAGTCTGCAATAGTGCTCAGGTTTAGAGGATGACTGACAGTCTGCCATAGTGCTCAGGTTTAGAGGATGACTGACAGTCTGCCATAGTGCTCAGGTTTAGAGGATGACTGACAGTCTGCCATAGTGCTCAGGTTTAGAGGATGACTGACAGTCTGCCATAGTGCTCAGGTTTAGAGGATGACTGACAGTCTGCCATAGTGCTCAGGTTTAGAGGATGACTGACAGTCTGCCATAGTGCTCAGGTTTAGAGGATGACTGACAGTCTGCCATAGTGTTCAGGTTTAGAGGATGACTGACAGAGTCTGCCATAGTGCTCAGGTTTAGAGGATGACTGACAGAGTCTGCCATAGTGCTCAGGTTTAGAGGATGACTGACAGAGTCTGCCATAGTGCTCAGGTTTAGAACCGTGCCCATCCCAACTCTAAACAGAATTTCCAACGACTGAAGATCGATTTCTAAGAACCTTCTTAAGAAATATATTTATTAGGGCTGTCCCCAACTAAAAATGATCTTGGTCTACAGAAAATCGATTGTTCTTTCGACTAATCAATTGGTGAATATTATAAAACATGTATTTTCCATTTATAGACACACCCTATGTGTTTAAAATCAACTATAAGCATTGAGCTCCTCTGATGCTTTAAGCTTACGATTTGATGAAATAAGACAAATACCTCCAGAGGGCGCCAACTATTCTCCTCCAGCTCCTGACGGCTTTCGCAGAATGCCAATTTATCTTACCATTTCTATCGATCTGCATGTTAGCTATGGTTTCCATTCGCACATTTTTGTGAGAAACAGTTTCATTTCATTTCTAATAAATGTCTTCGTGTCTCAATATCATTGTCATGTGGTTAATCAAAATTCTATCCAGATCTTAGACATTGTAGAAGAAATACACCACATGGAGCGTATGACCTTTGCTTTAAGAACTCAACAGGAGAGAGGTCAGGAATACTAGGAAAAATGGGTTTTGTACTTGGAAAAGGTCTAATTCAAAGATGCCAATGTAACTAATATGATGATATGATGATGAAGGTATGAAGTGCACTGTAACTGCCAGATCTTTTTTGTTCTTTTATTTTACTTTATTTGTACTTTCTTTGTGTTCCTACAATAAAAACAAAGTATTAAAAAAATTTAAAAAATCTATCCAAATCTAAATGAAAATTATAAACCTAAAAAGAAAGTTCTATTGTCAACTATGTAAAAATAGCCGACATGAAGCCAACAAATAAAAACATTGCAGCCTGCAGGTGGAAAATATCCGGATAAAAATAAATATCCTATAAATCACATTGGCTACACATGGCCTGTCTGCAACCAACTTGAAACATTGTACCATTTAATTGTATAGTTTAGTGGTTTAGTGCGTTCGGAAAGTATTCAGACCCCTTGACTTTCTTCACATTTTGTTACGTTACAGCCTTATTCTAAAATGGAGTAAATAGTTTCCCCCCCCCCTCATCAATCTACACACAATACCCCATAATGAAAAAGCAAAAACAGGTTTTTAGAAATTTTTGCAAATGTATATATTTATTTTGATAAAAAAAAATAAAAAAATGAAAATTCATATTTACATAAGTATTCAGACCCTTTACTCAGTACTTTGTTGAAGCACCTTTAGCAGCGATTACAGCCTCGAGTCTTCTTGGGTATGATGCTACAAGCTTGGCACACCTGTATTTGGGGAATTTCTCCCATTCTTCTTTGCAGATCCTCTCAAGCTCTGTCAGGTTGGATGGGGAGAGTCACTGCACAGCTATTTTCAGGTCTCTCCAGAGATGTTGCTCAGTTTGGTCATCTCTAGGAAGAGTCTTGGTGGTTCCAAACTTCTTCCATTTAAGAATGATGGAGGCCAACGTGTTCTTGGGGACCTTCAATGCTGCAGAAATGTTTTGATACTCTTCCCCAGATCGGTGCCTCGACACAATCCTGTCTCGGAATTCTACGGACAATTTCTTCAACCTCATAGATGCTTTTTGCAAAAATGTATAAAAACCTGTTTTCGCTTTCTCATTATGGGGTATTGTGATGTCATTATGGGGTATTGTGATGTCATTATGGGGTATTGTGTGTTGATTGATGAGGAAAATGTCATATTTAATCCATTTTAGAATACGTCTGTAACGTAACAAAATGTGGAAAAAGTCAAGGGGTCTGAATACTTTCCGAAAGCACCGTCTATCTACTGTTTACACAGTAATACACACAACTTTATCAGAGTTGTTGTCACTCACATGTTGAAGAGCTTTGACAGCTTTGATCTGAGGCTCTGCCCAGGAGAAGTACTTCAGCATGTCCATCACCTGCAGGGAGAAAGGAGAGGGGGTTAGCATGTCTCTGTGACTGGCTTCATCAACCTTCTCTCTGACTGGCTGTCCTTCATCAACCTTCTCTGTGACTGGCTGTCATTCATCAATCTTCTCTGTGACTGGCTGTCATTCATCAACCTTCTCTGTGACTGGCTGTCCTTCATCAACCTTCTCTGTGACCGGCTGTCCTTCATCAACCTTCTCTGTGACTGGCTGTCCTTCATCAACCTTCTCTGTGACTGGCTGTCCTTCATCAACCTTCTCTGTGACTGGCTGTCCTTCATCAACCTTCTCTGTGACTGGCTGTCCTTCATCAACCTTCTCTGTGACTGGCTGTCATTCATCAACCTTCTTTCTGACTGGTTGGCATTCATCAACCTTCTCTGTGACTGGCTGTCATTCATCAACCTTCTCTGTGACTGGCTGTCATTCATCAACCTTCTCTGTGACTGGCTGTCATTCATCAACCTTCTCTGTGACTGGCTGTCCTTCATCAACCTTATCTGTGACTGGCTGTCATTCATCAACCTTATCTGTGACTGGCTGTCCTTCATCAACCTTCTCTGTGACTGGCTGTCATTCATCAACCTTCTCTGTGACTGGCTGTCCTTCATCAACCTTCTCTGTGACTGGCTGTCCTTCATCAACCTTCTCTGTGACTGGCTATCATTCATCAATCTTCTCTGTGACTGGCTGTCCTTCATCAACCTTCTCTGTGACCGGCTGTCCTTCATCAACCTTCTCTGTGACCGGCTGTCCTTCATCAACCTTCTCTGTGACCGGCTGTCCTTCATCAACCTTCTCTGTGACTGGCTGTCCATCAACCTTCTCTGTGACTGGCTGTCCTTCATCAACCTTCTCTGTGACTGGCTGTCCTTCATCAACCTTCTCTGTGACTGGCTGTCATTCATCAACCTTCTTTCTGACTGGTTGGCATTCATCAACCTTCTCTGTGACTGGCTGTCATTCATCAACCTTCTCTGTGACTGGCTGTCATTCATCAACCTTCTCTGTGACTGGCTGTCATTCATCAACCTTCTCTGTGACTGGCTGTCCTTCATCAACCTTATCTGTGACTGGCTGTCATTCATCAACCTTCTCTGTGACTGGCTGTCATTCATCAACCTTCTCTGTGACTGGCTGTCATTCATCAACCTTCTCTGTGACTGGCTGTCATTCATCAACCTTCTCTGTGACTGGCTGTCATTCATCAACCTTCTCTGTGACCGGTTGTCATTCATAAACTTTATCTGTGACTGGCTGTCATTCATCAATCTTCTCTGTTTGCCTGCTACTGTACCTGCTCGCTGGAGAAGTACCCGTGCACCTGCTCTATCGCCTTAATCCGCTGATCTGTTAGCACGCACTGCAGAGAGAGAAGAAGCCCAGTAAAAACCATTGGAAATCACTCCTAGTGTACATAAATCAGTCAGTGGTGTGGATAACGTCTGCTATGCTCGCCATAGCCAGATAGCTGAGCCGTGAACCAGAATCTGGACATACAGGAGGTGTTGAATACGGCGATTCTCCTTTAAGCCAGTCAACTTGCCCTTTACCAGTTTTTCAAGCGTAATAATGTCACAATACTTTCGGGTACTTAACAAAGAATGTTTCTATAGACATTATGTACCAAAAAAATGTCTAAATAAATAGTTACATGTAACAGGAAAAAATGCCTGGAAAGAATTTAAGTATTGTTTTTTACCAAGTGTACATGGCCAAATCCTTTTCTGTACCTCCAATAAAAATCACTTATTACTGCCACGCACGGGTTGGCTGGTCCAGCAGCAGGAAAGGCCATTGATTTGATCACCTACAACAGTGTATGAACTTCATACATATCTGTCGTTTCACCTGCGCTTCATAGAATGCAATAATATTTAATGTAACTAGATTAAGTAGACAATATAGGGTACGTTTTACAGCGATTGTATATTTCTAGATAGGCTAGGCTTTATTTTGTGTATTTTAATTCCACGATTATTGCAGGAGGTGCAGAATAGGTGGATTTGGCGCATGATCACTTGGTCAAAAATAATACCTTTCAGACAAGGCATTTTTATTTTTACACCTTTTTAGAAGTACATACCGGCCGTAAAGACTGTAGTTGCTCATCGAAAAATTATTTGGTAAGTGCCTAACGTATTTTAACTGTATCACGCTTGAAAATGGCAAGTTGAATGGCTGCTTCCTCGGCTTAAAGTATAATTGCCATATTCAGTCTCATGAGTCGTGTAAACCCAGATTCTCATTCGGCTGACAAAATCGTTCAGGTGTTAAAGTATTTTATTAGCCACTTGGGTTAACTGAACCAAACTTACCTTCCTGATTTCGTCTAAGACGATGTCGAATGATTTCTTGTCCATGTTTGATTGGATAACACGATCTCGGATCCTCAGTGTTACTCCTTGATTAAATAGCCACCTGGCTGTCTAGCTGGAGTCAGTGGACGTGAGTTAGCTAACGTTACAGTACAATCAATATAACTGACATAATCTAAAAACGGACAAACTACTGGTAGCTTACTATTAAAATAGAGCTATACACTTCATAATGCGACTTTAAGACAAAGTATATTCACAAACGGCACAGTATTTGCGACGTTTTCTTTGTTGTCCTCGTTCAAATCTATTGCTAGCTAGTTAGCTAGCAAGAAAGTGCTGCAGAGCTGTGTAGACTGCCTACTTGACAGCTTGGCTAATGTTAGCTTAACTCTGTAGTTTGTTAGCCCAGAGCAGAAAGGGTAAAATGCTCTATGGAAAATTAATACATCAATTAATTCATCCAACCGAAGCGTTTGACAACGTCTATCGTATGTACATTTAGTTTATCGACATATTTTGAACTGTACATAACAGCCACATTAAACTAAGCCGCTAACACCGCTGCGACAACTTTCTTTGTTAGGACCCCATTCAAAAACATGAGTAAAAATATCACTTTCTCAGAACAAATATTTTTGTTTGAAGTTAAACTATATATTAACACAAATTATGATACGACCATTGTATTCTCATATTTTATTTAGGGAGATACTGTGAAGTAATAGATTTATTGATCATATTTTCAATCAGGCAGCGCGGCGCAAACAGGCACATTTTTTAATACCCTTGAGGAAGTAGACACGAAAATGTCGTTGGATCTGTGAGAAGTTGGCAAATATTTATTTATACTTGTATTTTGTGTTGATTCGAGTAAAATGGACAGATTCACATGGTCAAATGGTCTTCTGGAAATGAATGAAACATTGGTGATTCAACAACGAGGTGTCAAACTTTATGACGGAGAAGACAAGGTATGACGTTAACTAGCTCGCATTGCCAGGCAAGGAAAACAGCTAGTTACCCAAGTTGGTAACGTTACATTGTTAGCTAGCCATCTAGCTAAATGTGTTCTTTGAAATAGTGGAATAAATCTAGTCAACTAGCTAATCGGAAATAAAATAACGATAAAAATAACAAGCATGGGCGTGTTTTTGCCTTGACAAACATGTGTACGAGGTCATTGTTGATGTTTACAACAGTGCTGTCAGACTAAATACACATTTCTGCCTGCCCCATATCTGACCGTTTGTTGTCCCTCTCTCGCTCTGTCTTTCCACCAGGCCAAGTTGGATGTTGGAATTGCTCTGCTGAGTACTCACCAGTTAATATGGAGGGACCTGAAGAATAATGTACAGTGACACTTCATAGAAATATACAATCTATGGGTAACACCCACCACAGCCTTATCTGCATATTAGCCAGTGTGATTTTTGATGCTTCTCTTGACCTTTTCCATGTTCCTGATATAATGGTGTCTAGTATTTACTCTCTTAACGTACGTGTGTGTGTGTGTGTGTGTGTGTGTGTGTGTGTGTGTGTGTGTGTGTGTGTGTGTGTGTGTGTAGGAATGCTGCATAGCCATACCCCTTTCTCAGATCATCTACTTTGAGGAACAAGCTGCGGGTATCGGAAAGAGGTGACTCCTAATTAAACCATGTAGCCTATTGAAACAGTACCCACCCCTTTGTAGCAGGACAACTCACATGTCACATGTATGTACACGTGACTACTGTAAGTCGCTTGGATAAAACAGAACATCCCCTCTCTCTTGGCTATGCTTTCATCATTGATCTATGGCAGAACATCCCCTCTCTTGACTATGCTTTCATCAATGATCTATGACAGAACATCCCTTCTCTCTTGACTATGCTTTCATCATTGATCTATGGCAGAACATCCCCTCTCTTGACTATGCTTTCATCATTGATCTATGGCAGAACATCCCTTCTCTCTTGACTATGCTTTCATCATTGATCTATGACAGAACATCCCCTCTCTCTTGACTATGCTTTCATCATTGATCTATGACAGAACATCTCTCTCTCTCTCTCTCTGACGCTGCAGTGCCAAGATAGTGGTCCACCTGCACGCTTCCCCGGCCAATAAGGAGCCAGGACCCTACCAGCAGAGCAAGTTCTCCTACTTCAAACTGTCCTTCAAAGAGCATGGACAGATAGAGGTAGTAGTCATTTAATATTATTATTACTATTATAGTATTATAATTACTGGTATTGTAGTATTATTATTACTATTATAGTATTATAATTACTGGTATTGTAGTATTATTATTACTATTATAGTATTATAATTACTGGTATTGTAGTATTATTATTACTATTATAGTATTACTATTATAGTATTATTATTATTAATAGTATTATAATTGCCGGTATAGTATTATTATTGCCGTATTAGTATTAATATTATAGTATTACTATTATGATATTAGTATTATTATTAATATTATTATACTTACTGGTATGGTATTATTATTATTATAGTAGTATTATTATAGTAGTATTATTACCATTATAGTAGTAGTATTATTGCCGTCATAGTAGTAGCATTATTATTATTGCTACTGTAGTAGCAGTATTATTACTACTATCATAGTAGTATTATTACCAGAATAGTAGTATTACTAGTATTACTATAATGGTAGTTGTATTATTAGTACTATTATAGTAGTACTATTATTACTACTATTATAGTAGTATTATTACTATTACTGTTATAGTAGTATTATTATTATTACTATTATAGCAGTGTCATTATTATTACCATTATAGTAGTATTATTACTTTTGTAGTAGTATTACTAGTATTACTGTTATGGTAGTAGTATTATTACTACCATGGTAGTACTATTATTATTGCTATTATGGTAGTATTATTATTATTACTATTATAGTAGTATTATTATTATTACTATTATAGTGGTCGTATTATTACTGTTACAGTAGTAGTATTATACCTATTATAGTAGTAGTATTATTACTATTATGGTAGTACTATTATAGTAGTATTATTACTATTATGGTAGTAGTATTATTACTGTTATGGTAGTACTATTATTATTACTATTATAGTAGTATTATTATTATTACTATTATGGTAGTAGTATTATTATTGTTATAGTGGTATTCTTATTATTACTATTATGGTAGTAGTATTATTACTGCTATAGTGGTATTCTTATTATTACTAGTATATTAGTATTGTTATTACTAGTATAGTAGTATTATTATATGTAGGCCGTACTTACATTTAGATTTGAGTCATTTAGCAGATGCTCTTATCCAGTGCCGTCATCGTACTTGGCAGTCAGTAGTCGTTTATTGTTATTACAGGCTGTATTTGTAAAAGCTGAATTACTGTACACAACATAGTAGCTAGTGACGCTATGGGAGTAGTACCATTGGATACTGCCTAGTGACACTATGGGAGTAGTACCACAGGATACTGGCTAGTGACACTATGGGAGTAGTACCACAGGATACTGGCTAGTGACACTATGGGAGTAGTACCATAGGATACTGGCTAGTGACACTATGGGAGTAGTACCATAGGATACTGGCTAGTGACACTATGGGAGTAGTACCACAGGATACTGGCTAGTGACACTATGGGAGTAGTACCACAGGATACTGGCTAGTTACACTATGGGAGTAGTACCATAGGATACTGGCTAGTGACACTATGGGAGTAGTACCATAGGATACTGGCTAGTGACACTATGGGAGTAGTACCACAGGATACTGGCTAGTGACACTATGGGAGTAGTACCATAGGATACTGGCTAGTGACACTATGGGAGTAGTACCACAGGATACTGGCTAGTGACACTATGGGAGTAGTACCACAGGATACTGGCTAGTTACACTATGGGAGTAGTACCATAGGATACTGGCTAGTGATACTGTAAATATGTGATTGGTCTTGTGTGGCTCAGTTGTTAATCGCGTGAACAGACTGTAACCGAAAGGTCACTGGTTCCAATCCCCGAGGTGAAAAAAAATCGGTCTGTTTCCTTGAGCAACGGGACTTAACCCTAATTAATCCTGTAAGTCTCTCTGGATAAGAGCATCTGCTGAATGACTGAAATGTAAATGTACCCGAATGGGAAATACCATTGAATGAGCAGTGAGTGAAACTGTAGTCCGATTTGTGCTGATTTAGAGCCAAAATGGCGTCGTGTTTTGTTTTTCTATACTGACTCTGAGCCATCATGGGGTCTGTGTCTGTCTGTCTGTGGGTAGTTCTTCCGGAGGCTGACCGAGGAGTTGAGCCAGAAGAGATGGGAGAGTACGCCCATGTCACAACCCATCCCTACGGCAACCAACTCACAGGTCAGAGGTCGTCATAGAACAGACAATCTACTCTATTCCACTCTCCTCTGCTATACTCTGCTATACTCTACTCTCCTCTGCTATACTCTACTCTCCTCTGCTATACTCTCCTCTGCTATACTCTGCTATACTCTACTCTCCTCTGCTATACTCTCCTCTGCTATACTCTCCTCTGCTATACTCTACTCTCCTCTGCTATACTCTCCTCTGCTATACTCTACTCTCCTCTGATATACTCTGCTATTCTCCACTCTCCTCTGCTATACTCTACTCTGCTATACTCTACTCTCCTCTGCTATACTCTACTCTCCTCTGCTATACTCTGCTCTGCTATACTCTACTCTGCTATACTCTACTCTCCTCTGCTATACTCTACTCTCCTCTGCTATACTCTGCTCCGCTATACTCTACTCTGCTATACTCTACTCTCCTCTGCTATACTCTACTCTGCTATACTCTACTCTCCTCTGCTATACTCTACTCTCCTCTGCTATACTCTACTCTCCTCTGCTATACTCTACTCTCCTCTGCTATTCTCCACTCTCCTCTGCTATTCTCCACTCTCCTCTGCTATTCTCCACTCTCCTCTGCTATACTCTACTCTCCTCTACTCAACTCTGCTATACTCTACTCTCCTCTGCTATACTCTACTCTGCTATACTCTACTCTCCTCTGCTATACTCTACTCTCCTCTGCTATTCTCCAGTCTCCTCTGCTATACTCTACTCTCATCTGCTATACTCTACTCTCATCTGCTATACTCTACTCTCCTCTGCTATACTCTGCTCCGCTATACTCTACTCTGCTATACTCTACTCTCCTCTGCTATACTCTACTCTGCTATACTCTACTCTCCTCTGCTATACTCTACTCTCCTCTGCTATACTCTACTCTCCTCTGCTATACTCTACTCTCCTCTGCTATTCTCCACTCTCCTCTGCTATTCTCCACTCTCCTCTGCTATTCTCCACTCTCCTCTGCTATACTCTACTCTCCTCTACTCAACTCTGCTATACTCTACTCTCCTCTGCTATACTCTACTCTGCTATACTCTACTCTCCTCTGCTATACTCTACTCTCCTCTGCTATTCTCCACTCTCCTCTGCTATTCTCCACTCTCCTCTGCTATACTCTACTCTCCTCTACTCTACTCTGCTATACTCTACTCTCCTCTGCTATACTCTACTCTCCTCTGCTATACTCTACTCTCCTCTGCTATACTCTACTCTCCTCTGCTATTCTCCACTCTCCTCTGCTATACTCCACTCTCCTCTGCTATACTCTGCTATACTCTACTCTCATCTGCTATACTCTACTCTCCTCTGCTATACTCTACTCTCCTCTGCTATACTCTGCTCTGCTATACTCTGCTATACTCTACTCTCCTCTGCTATACTCTACTCTCATCTGCTATACTCTACTCTCCTCTGCTATACTCTACTCTCCTCTGCTATACTCTCCTCTGCTATTCTCCACTCTCCTCTGCTATACTCTACTCTCCTCTGCTATACTCTACTCTCCTCTGCTATACTCTACTCTCCTCTGCTATACTCTGCTATACTCTACTCTCCTCTGCTATACTCCACTCTCCTCTGCTATACTCTGCTATTCTCCACTCTCCTCTGCTATTCTCTACTCTCCTCTGCTATACTCTGCTATACTCTACTCTCCTCTGCTATACTCTACTCTCCTCTGCTATACTCTACTCTCCTCTGCTATACTCTACTCTCCTCTGCTATACTCTACTCTCCTCTGCTATACTCTACTCTCCTCTGCTATACTCTACTCTCCTCTGCTATACTCTGCTATACTCTACTCTCCTCTGCTATACTCTACTCTCCTCTGCTATACTCTACTCTCCTCTGCTATACTCTACTCTCCTCTGCTATACTCTACTCTCCTCTGCTATACTCTGCTATACTCTACTCTCCTCTGCTATACTCTACTCTCCTCTGCTATACTCTGCTATACTCTACTCTCCTCTGCTATACTCTACTCTCCTCTGCTATACTCTACTCTCCTCTGCTATACTCTACTCTCCTCTGCTATACTCTACTCTCCTCTGCTATACTCTACTCTCCTCTGCTATACTCTACTCTCCTCTGCTATACTCTGCTATACTCTACTCTCCTCTGCTATACTCTCCTCTGCTCTGCTATACTCTGCTATACTCTGCTCTCCTCTGCTATACTCTACTCTCCTCTGCTATACTCTGCTATACTCTACTCTCCTCTGCTATACTCTACTCTCCTCTGCTATACTCTACTCTCCTCTGCTATACTCTACTCTCCTCTGCTATACTCTACTCTCCTCTGCTATACTCTCCTCTGCTATTCTCCACTCTCCTCTGCTATACTCTACTCTCCTCTGCTATACTCTACTCTCCTCTGCTATACTCTACTCTGCTATTCTCCACTCTCCTCTGCTATACTCTACTCTCCTCTGCTATAATCTACTCTCCTCTGCTATACTCTACTCTCCTCTGCTATACTCTACTCTCATCTGCTATACTCTACTCTGCTATTCTCCACTCTACTCTGCTATACTCTACTCTCCTCTGCTATACTCTACTCTCCTCTGCTATACTCTACTCTCCTCTGCTATACTCTACTCTCCTCTGCTATACTCTACTCTCCTCTGCTATACTCTACTCTGCTATTCTCCACTCTACTCTGCTATACTCTACTCTCCTCTGCTATACTCTACTCTCCTCTGCTATTCTCCACTCTCCTCTGCTATACTCTACTCTCCTCTGCTATACTCTACTCTCCTCTGCTATTCTCCACTCTCCTCTGCTATTCTCCACTCTCCTCTGCTATTCTCCACTCTCCTCTGCTATACTCTACTCTCCTCTACTCAACTCTGCTATACTCTACTCTCCTCTGCTATACTCTACTCTGCTATACTCTACTCTCCTCTGCTATACTCTACTCTCCTCTGCTATTCTCCACTCTCCTCTGCTATACTCTACTCTCCTCTGCTATACTCTACTCTCCTCTGCTATACTCTACTCTCCTCTGCTATACTCTACTCTGCTATTCTCCACTCTACTCTGCTATACTCTACTCTCCTCTGCTATACTCTACTCTACTCTGCTATTCTCCACTCTACTCTGCTATACTCTACTCTCCTCTGCTATACTCTACTCTCCTCTGCTATTCTCCACTCTCCTCTGCTATTCTCCACTCTCCTCTGCTATTCTCCACTCTCCTCTGCTATACTCTACTCTCCTCTGCTATACTCTGCTCTGCTATACTCCGCTATACTCTCCTCTGCTATACTCTCCTCTGCTATACTCTCCTCTGCTATTCTCCAGTCTCCTCTGCTATACTCTGCTCTCCTCTGCTATACTCTACTCTCCTCTGCTATACTCCACTCTCCTCTGCTATACTCTATTCTCCTCTGCTATACTCTACTCTCCTCTGCTATACTCCACTCTCCTCTGCTATACTCTGCTCTCCTCTGCTATACTCTACTCTCCTCTGCTATACTCTACTCTCCTCTGCTATACTCCACTCTCCTCTGCTATACTCCACTCTCCTCTGCTATTCTCCAGTCTCCTCTGCTATACTCTGCTCTCCTCTGCTATACTCTACTCTCCTCTGCTATACTCTACTCTCCTCTGCTATACTCTACTCTCCTCTGCTATACTCTGCTATACTCTACTCTCCTCTGCTATACTCTACTCTCATCTGCTATACTCTCCTCTGCTATTCTCCACTCTCCTCTGCTATACTCTACTCTCCTCTGCTATACTCTACTCTCCTCTGCTATACTCTACTCTCCTCTGCTATACTCTACTCTCCTCTGCTATTCTCCACTCTCCTCTGCTATTCTCCACTCTCCTCTGCTATACTCTACTCTCCTCTGCTATTCTCCACTCTCCTCTGCTATTCTCCACTCTCCTCTGCTATTCTCCACTCTCCTCTGCTATACTCTACTCTCCTCTGCTATACTCTACTCTCCTCTGCTATACTCTACTCTCCTCTGCTATACTCTGCTCTGCTATACTCCGCTATACTCTCCTCTGCTATACTCTCCTCTGCTATTCTCCAGTCTCCTCTGCTATACTCTGCTCTCCTCTGCTATACTCTACTCTCCTCTGCTATACTCTGCTCTGCTATACTCCGCTATACTCTCCTCTGCTATTCTCCAGTCTCCTCTGCTATACTCTACTCTCCTCTGCTATACTCTACTCTCCTCTGCTATACTCTACTCTCCTCTGCTATACTCTACTCTCCTCTGCTATACTCCACTCTCCTCTGCTATTCTCCAGTCTCCTCTGCTATACTCTGCTCTCCTCTGCTATACTCTACTCTCCTCTGCTATACTCTACTCTCCTCTGCTATACTCTACTCTCCTCTGCTATACTCTGCTATACTCTACTCTCCTCTGCTATACTCTACTCTCATCTGCTATACTCTCCTCTGCTATACTCTACTCTCCTCTGCTATACTCTACTCTCCTCTGCTATACTCTACTCTCCTCTGCTATACTCTACTCTCCTCTGCTATACTCTACTCTCCTCCGCTATACTCTCCTCTGCTATTCTCCACTCTCCTCTGCTATACTCTGCTCTGCTATACTCCGCTCTACTCTCCTCTGCTATTCTCCAGTCTCCTCTGCTATACTCTACTCTCCTCCGCTATACTCTACTCTCCTCTGCTATACTCTCCTCTGCTCTACTCTGCTCTCCTCTGCTATACTCTACTCTGCTATACTCTGCGATACTCTCCTCTGCTCTGCTATACTCTGCTATACTATACTCTGCTATACTATACTCTGCTATACTATACTCTACTCTGCTATACTCTGCTCTGCTATACTCTACTCTCCTCTGCTCTACTCTACTCTGCTATACTCTACTCTGCTATACTCTACTCTGCTATACTCTCTGCTATACTCATCTGCTATACTCTACTCTCCTCTGCTCTGCTATACTCTACTCTCCTCTGCTCTGCTATACTCTGCTCTGCTATACTCTGCTATACTATACTCTGCTATACTATACTCTGCTCTGCTATACTCTACTATACTCTACTCTGCTCTTATCTGCTCTATATTCTACTCTGCTCTGCTATACTCTACTCTGCTATACTCTACTCCCCTCTACTCTGCTCTGCTATACTCTGCTATACTCTGCTCTGCTATACTCTGCTATACTCTACTCTGCTCTGCTATACTCTGCTCTGCTATACTCTGCTCTGCTATACTCTCCTCTGCTCTGCTATACTCTCCTCTGCTCTGCTATACTCTCCTCTACTCTGCTATACTCTACTCTCCTCTGCTATACTCTACTCTACTCTGCTCTACTCTGCTATACTCTACTCTACTCTGCTATACTCTCCTCTGCTCTACTCTCCTCTGCTCTGCTATACTCCGCTATACTCTGCTATACTCTACTCTACTCTGCTATACTCTACTCTTTTCTGCTATACTCTCCTCTGCTATACTCTGCTATACTCTACTCTGCTATACTCTGCTATACTCTACTCTACTCTGCTATACTCTCCTCTGCTCTGCTCTACTCTGCTCTACTCTCCTCTGCTCTACTCTCCTCTGCTCTACTCTGCTCTGTTATAATCTACTCTACTCTACTCTCCTCTGCTCTACTCTCCTCTGCTCTACTCTCCTCTGCTCTACTCTCCTCTGCTCTACTCTCCTCTGCTCTACTCTGCTCTGTTCTACTCTCCTCTGCTCTACTCTCCTCTGCTCTACTCTGCTATACTCTACTCTGCTATACTCTGCTATACTCTACTCTACTCTGCTATACTCTCCTCTGCTCTGCTATACTCTGCTCTACTCTGCTATACTCTACTCTCCTCTGCTATACTCTGCTATACTCTACTCTGCTCTACTCTACTCTCCTCTGCTCTACTCTCCTCTGCTCTACTCTCCTCTGCTATACTCTCCTCTGCTCTGCTATACTCTGCTATACTCTACTCTCCTCTGCTATACTCTCCTCTGCTATACTCTGCTATACTCTACTCTGCTATACTCTCCTCTGCTCTACTATACTCTGCTATACTATACTCTGCTCTGCTATACTCTACTCTGCTATACTCTACTCTGCTCTGCTATACTCTGCTCTGCTATACTCTACTCTGCTATACTCTACTCCCCTCTACTCTGCTCTGCTATACTCTGCTCTGCTATACTCTACTCTACTCTCCTCTACTCTCCTCTGCTATGCGATACTCTACTCTCCTCTGCTATACTCTCCTCTGCTATACTCTGCTCTGCTATACTCTGCTCTGCTATACTCTCCTCTGCTATACTCTGCTCTGCTATACTCTACTCTGCTATACTCTCCTCTGCTATACTCTGCTCTGCTATACTCTGCTATACTCTACTCTGCTATACTCTGCTATACTCTGCTATACTCTGCTATACTCTCCTCTGCTCTGCGATACTCTCCTCTGCTCTTCTATATCCACTCATTTGAACCGGTGTCCTTAGTTAATGGATGATGTCGACTAGGGAGTTAATATTTTTGACTGTTGCCTAATGGGCCCCTAGTTGATAAAATAAGGATCAGGGTACAGGAATGTGCTGTTGCTCCTAACCCCTTTCCTTCCTCTCACCTACTGGGACTATTGTTGCTTTGTGTGTGTTGTTTTGGGTCAGACCTCTTCAAGGCAGTCTCTCTCTGTGATTCTCTCTCTCTGTGAGTCTCTCTCTCTGTGATTCTCTCTCTCTCTCTCTCTCTCTGTGATTCTCTCTCTCTCTCTCTCTCTCTGTGATTCTCTCTCTCTCTCTGTGATTCTCTCTCTCTCTGTGATTCTCTCTCTCTCTCTGTGATTCTCTCTCTCTCTCTGTGATGTCTCTCTCTCTCTGTGACTCTCTCTCTGTGATTCTCTCTCTCTGTGATTCTCTCTCTCTGTGATTCTCTCTCTCTGTGATTCTCTCTCTCTGTGATTCTCTCTCTCTATGTGATTCTCTCTCTCTCTCTCTCTCTGTGATTCTCTCTCTCTCTCTCTGTGATTCTCTCTCTCTCTCTCTGTGATTCTCTCTCTCTCTCTCTGTGATTCTCTCTCTCTCTCTCTGTGATTCTCTCTCTGTGATTCTCTCTCTCTCTCTCTGTGATTCTCTCTCTGTGATTCTCTCTCTCTGTGATTCTCTCTCTCTCTGTGATTCTCTCTCTCTCTGTGATTCTCTCTCTCTCTCTCTCTCTGTGATTCTCTCTCTCTCTCTCTCTGTGATTCTCTCTCTCCTGGTGATTCTCTCTCTCCTGGTGATTCTCTCTCTCTCTGTGATTCTCTCTCTCTCTGTGATTCTCTCTCTCTCTGTGATTCTCTCTCTCCTGGTGATTATCTCTCTCTCTCTGTGATTTTCTCTCTCTCTGTGATTCTCTCTCTCTCTCTCTCTCTGTGATTCTCTCTCTCTCTGTGATTCTCTCTCTATGTGCGTACGTGTAAATAACGTCTCCTCTCTGGTCGTTCTGCAGACAGGAAGGACGCGAGCGGTGGGGATCGTCGGCATCGAGAGGAAGATAGAGGAGAGGAGGAAAGAGACAGAGAAAAACATCTCAGAGGTGAGAAAGAAGATGGAGAGAGACACAGGGTAGAAAGAGAGGATGAGAGACAGACAGGGTAGAAAGAGAGGATGAGAGACAGACAGGGTAGAAAGAGAGGATGAGAGACACAGGGTAGAAAGAGAGGATGAGAGACACAGGGTAGAAAGAGAGGATGAGAGACACAGGGTAGAAAGAGAGGATGAGAGACACAGGGTAGAAAGAGAGGATGAGAGACACAGGGTAGAAAGAGAGGATGAGAGACACAGGGTAGAAAGAGAGGATGAGAGACACAGGGTAGAAAGAGAGGATGAGAGACACAGGGTAGAAAGAGAGGATGAGAGACACAGGGTAGAAAGAGAGGATGAGAGACACAGGGTAGAAAGAGAGGATGAGAGACACAGGGTAGAAAGAGAGGATGAGAGACACAGGGTAGAAAGAGAGAGAGAGAAAGAGAAAGGGATAGAGAGACACAGGGTAGAAAGAGAGGATGAGAGACACAGGGTAGAAAGAGAGAGAGAGAAAGAGAAAGGGATAGAGAGACACAGGGTAGAAAGAGAGGATGAGAGACAGACAGGGTAGAAAGAGAGGATGAGAGACACAGGGTAGAAAGAGAGGATGAGAGACACAGGGTAGAAAGAGAGGATGAGAGACACAGGGTAGAAAGAGAGGATGAGAGACACAGGGTAGAAAGAGAGGATGAGAGACACAGGGTAGAAAGAGAGGATGAGAGACAGACAGGGTAGAAAGAGAGAGAGAGAAAGAGAAAGGGATAGAGAGACAGACAGGGTAGAAAGAGAGGATGAGAGACACATTGTAGAAAGAGAGGATGAGAGACAGACAGGGTAGAAAGAGAGGATGAGAGACAGACAGGGTAGAAAGAGAGAGAGAGGATGAAGTGAGACAAGGTAAAGAGAGAGAGAGAAAGAGAAAGGGATGGAGAGACAGACAGGGTAGAAAGAGAGGATGAGAGACACAGGGTAGAAAGAGAGAAAGAGAAAGGGATGGAGAGACAGACAGGGTAGAAAGAGAGGATGAGAGACAGACAGGGTAGAAAGAGAGAGAGAGAAAGGGATGGAGAGACAGACAGGGTAGAAAGAGAGAGAGAGAGAAAGAGATGGAGAGACAGACAGGGTAGAAAGAGAGAGAGAGAAAGGGATGGAGAGACAGACAGGGTAGAAAGAGAGGATGAGAGACAGACAGGGTAGAAAGAGAGGATGAGAGACAGACAGGGTAGAAAGAGAGGATGAGAGACAGACAGGGTAGAAACAGAGGAGTGAATGGAACAGATTCAGTGGGGAGAAGCCGTTGTGTTTGGCTCTCAAAGACCTCTCCGTTGATGTGCGCTAGTCTTGTATTGCATTTTAGGAACATAGAAATAACAACTGTTTTCGTGTTTGATTTGGTAAGAGGATGGAGTCCAACAAGAATGTGTTACAGAGGAGGGGGGATACTGGAGTGGCTTTTAACAGAGGAGGGGGGATACTGGAATGGCTTTTAACAGAGGAGGGGGGATACTGGAATGGCTTTTAACAGAGGAGGGGGGATACTGGAATGGCTTTTAACAGAGGGGGGATACTGGAATGGCTTTTAAAATAGTATATAGTGCATTCAAAGTATTCAGACCCCTTCACTTTTTCCACATTTTGTTACGTTACAGCCTTATTCGAAAATTGATTTAATAAATGTTTTTCCTCATCAATCTACACACAATACCCCATAATGACATCACAATACCCCATAATGACATCACAATACCCCATAATGACAGAGCGAAAACAGGTTTTTAGACATTTTTGCAAATTTATTAAATATTAAAACAGAACCTTATTTACATAAGTATTCAGACTCTTTGCTATGAGACTGGATATTGAGCTCAGGTGCATCCTGTTTCAATTAAACAATAAAAATAATCTCCATCATTCTTAAATGGAAGAAGATTGGAACCACCAAGACTCTTCCTAGAGCTGGCCGCCCGGCCAAACTGAGCAATCGGGGAAGAAGGGCCTTGGTCAGGGAGGTGACCAAGAACCCGATGGTCACTCTGACAGACCTCCAGAGTTCCTCTGTGGAGATGGGAGAACCTTCCAGAAGGACAACCATCTCTGCAGCACTCCACCAATCAGGCCTTTATGGTAAAGTGGCCAGACGGAAGCCACTCCTCAGTAAAAGGCACATGACCACCCGCTTGGGGTTTGCCAAAAGGCACCTGCTCTGAAGAAACCAAGATTGAACTCTTTGGCCTGAATGCCAAGCGTCACGTCTGGAGGAAACAAGGCTCCGCTCATCACCAGGCCAATACCATCCCTAAGGTGAAGCATGGTGGTGGCAGCATCATGCTGTCGGGATGTTTTTCAGCAGCAGGGACTGGGAGACTAGTCAGGATCGAGGGAAAGATGAACGGATCAAAGTACACAGAGATCCTTGATGAAAACCTGCTCCAGAGCGCTCAGGACCTCAGACTGGGGTGAAGGTTCACCTTCCAACAGGACAACGACCCTAAGCACACAGTCATGACAACGCAGGAGTGGCTTCAGGACAAGTCTCT
>NC_052332.1:42840064-42918864 GCF_016432855.1 Salvelinus namaycush
AAAAACAACAGTACTGCCATCAAACGTCTACCTTATGGGCCAGCTAAACACAATGCTGCCCCATCCACAGCTAAAAACAATGCTGCCCCATCCACAGCTAAACACAATGCTGCCCCATCCACAGCTAAAAACAATGCTGCCCCATCCACAGCTAAACACAATGCTGCCCCATCCACAGCTAAAAACAATGCTGCCCCATCCACAGCTAAAAACAATGCTGCCCCATCCACAGCTTAACACAATGCTGCCCCATCCACAGCTAAAAACAATGCTACCCCATCCACAGCTAAACACAATGCTGCCCCATCCACAGCTAAACACAATGCTGCCCCATCCACAGCTAAAAACAATGCTGCCCCATCCACAGCTAAACACAATGCTGCCCCATCCACAGCTAAACACAATGCTGTCCCGTCCACAGCTAAACACAATGCTGCCCCATCCACAGCTAAAAACAATGCTGCCCCATCCACAGCTAAACACAATGCTGCCCCATCCACAGCTAAACACAATGCTGCCCCATCCACAGCTAAACACAATGCTGCCCCATCCACAGCTAAACACAATGCTGCCCCATCCACAGCTAAAAACAATGCTGCCCCATCCACAGCTAAAAACAATGCTGCCCCATCCACAGCTAAAAACAATGCTGCCCCATCCACAGCTAAACACAATGCTGCCCCATCCACAGCTAAACACAATGCTGCCCCATCCACAGCTAAAAACAATGCTGCCCCATCCACAGCTAAACACAATGCTGCCCCATCCACAGCTAAACACAATGCTGCCCCATCCACAGCTAAACACAATGCTGCCCCATCCACAGCTAAAAACAATGCTGCCCCGTCCACAGCTAAACACAATGCTGCCCCGTCCACAGCTAAACACAATGCTGCCCCGTCCACAGCTAAACACAATGCTGCCCCGTCCACAGCTAAACACAATGCTGTCCCATCCACAGCTAAACACAATGCTGTCCCATCCACAGCTAAACACAATGCTGTCCCATCCACAGCTAAACACAATGCTGCCCCGTCCACAGCTAAACACAATGCTGCCCCATCCACAGACACAATGCTGCCCCATCCACAGCTAAAAACAATGCTGCCCCATCCACAGCTAAACACAATGCTGCCCCGTCCACAGCTAAACACAATGCTGTTTCATCCACCGCTAAACACAATGCTGCCCCATCCACAGCTAAACACAATGCTACCCCATCCACAGCTAAACACAATGCTGCCCCATCAACAGCTAAAAGCAATGCTGCCCCGTCCACAGCTAAACACAATGCTGCCCCATCCACAGCTAAAAACAATGCTGCCCCATCCACAGCTAAACACAATGCTGCCCCATCCACAGCTTAAAACAATGCTGCCCCATCCACAGCTAAACACAATGCTGCCCCATCCACAGCTAAAAACAATGCTGCCCCATCCACAGCTAAACACAATGCTGCCCCATCCACAGCTAAAAACAATGCTGCCCCATCCACAGCTAAACACAATGCTGCCCCATCCACAGCTAAAAACAATGCTGCCCCATCCACAGCTAAACACAATGCTGCCCCATCCACAGCTAAAAACAATGCTGCCCCATCCACAGCTAAACACAATGCTGCCCCATCCACAGCTAAACACAATGCTGCCCCATCCACAGCTCAATCCAAAATGCCTCTTTCATGAACTGAAAGAGAGGCTCCTTTTGTACGGCTAGCCCCTCCCCTCAGAACAATTAACACTAATTAATTAAGCAATTAACTATACAAACCTACATTTTCCATTAACTTAACCTACTAAAGGATATACCTTGCAACACATTTTTTAAACAATACCACAACATAACATTTACAACAGTACATCACTACTGACTACTGATGAGCCATTTGGGACAGGCACTATAAAGTCAGCCCAATTCCCTTAGCTCGGGTCCTTTTCCAGCATACCCGGAAGCTACCGAGATGGAGAGAGAGAGAGGAACAGAACAAACAAAGCGCTCATCCACAACATTGATAAGTATAATAAATATTGCATATCTTAAATATGAACACTGACGTGTGAAATGTATGTACTAAGACAGAAGTTAATTTGTGTGTCGACCCACATTGTTAACTTATCTGATAACGGAGCAGGGAGGAGTGATGAATGTGTGCGTGCGTTTAAGTACCAAATGCTGCCCGCGGCCAGTGACGGACTTCTACGTCACATAGGGCAACTGAATCAAGTGCTCCTATCGCCAACAGCGTTAAACAAAATTTTAAAAAAGAAACGCAATGGTTTATCGTTGTTTTTCTTTACAGAAATGTTTGGCGATTGACTAGGAATGCCTTGGCGATCGACCAATCGGTGACCACTGAGTTAGCGCCTCCGTGTGGCAAGTTATTAAGAAATATCAAACTAATCAATGGAAGAATTAAAATGACAGAACTAAAAGGCTACAACACCAAGAGCCAACAGGTAGACTGCTCCTAATAATATGAATCGAGTTGTTATTGTCCCCCATGAGGATATCGGGGATCTGTCTCCGTCTGGTCCGGTCCATGAGGATATCGGGGATCTGTCTCCGTCTGGTCCGGTCCATGAGGATATCGGGGATCTGTCTCCGTCTGGTCTGTTCCATGAGGATATCGGGGATCTGTCTCCGTCTGGTCTGTTCCATGAGGATATCGGGGATCTGTCTCCGTCTGGTCTGTTCCATGAGGATATCGGGGATCTGTCTCCGTCTGGTCCGTTCCATGAGGATATCGGGGATCTGTCTCCGTCTGGTCCGGTCCATGAGGATATCGGGGATCTGTCTCCGTCTGGTCTGTTCCATGAGGATATCGGGGAGGGGACTGTGTGGATCTGTCTCCGTCTGTTCCATGAGGATATCGGGGAGGGGACTGTGTGGATCTGTCTCCGTCTGTTCCATGAGGATATCGGGGATCTGTCTCTGTCTGGTCCATGAGGAAATCGTGGGAGGGGACTGTGTGGATTTGTCTCCGTCTGGTCCGGTCCATGAGGAAATCGGAGAGGGGACTGTGTGGATCTGTCCATGAGGAAATCGGGGAGGGGACTGTGTGGATCTGTCTCCGTCCGGTCCATGAGGAAATCGGGGAGGGGACTGTGTGGATCTGTCTCTGTCTGGTCCATGAGGAAATCGGGGAGGGGACTGTGTGGATCTGTCTCTGTCTGGTCCATGAGGAAATCGGGGAGGGGACTGTGTGGATCTGTCTCCATCTGATCCATTCCTGCTACGTTAGTCACACGCAATATCTCAGAGAGCACTGGGACGATTTTGACCAAAACTTGGGTGAATGATATCGGATTGCCATAGAGGTCCGGCATTTACTAAATGACACTGATTGGCCCAAGGCGATATCGCAATTGGCCCAAGGCGATATCTCAATCCATGTGTGTATTCGGGCCGCCTTTTCCTGTAGTCCACGATCAGCACCTTTGTCTTGATCACGTTGAGGGAGATGTTGTTGTCCTGGCACCACATGGCCAGGTCTCTGACCTCCTCCCTGTAGGCCGTCTCATCGTTGTCTGTGATCAGGCCTACCACTGTTGTGTTGTCAGCAAACGTAATGATGGTGTTGGAGTCGTGCCTGGCCATGCAGTCGTGGGTGAACAGGGAGTACAGCAGGGGACTGAGTACACACCCCTGAGGGGCCCCAGTGTTGAGGATCAGCGTGGCAGACGTGTTGTTGCCTACCCTTACCACCTGGGGGCGGCCCGTCAGGAAGTCCAGGATCCAGTTGCAGAGGGAGGTGTTCAGTCCCAGGGTCCTTAGCATTAGTGATGAGCTTCGTGGGCACTATGATGTTGAACGCTGAGCTGTAGTCAATGAATAGCATTCCCACATAGGTGTTCCTTTTGTCCAGGTGGGAAAGGGCAGTGTGGAGTGCGATTGAGATTGCGTCATCTGTGGATCTGTTGAGGCGGTATGCAAATTGTTGTGGGTCTAGGGTTTTCTGGCATGACGATGTTGATGTGAGCCATGATTTGCCTTTCAAAGCACTTCATGGCTACAGACGTGAGTGCTACGGGTCGGTAGTCATTTAGGCAGTTTACCTTTTGTGTTCTTGGGCACAGGGACTATGGTGGTCTGCTTGAAACATGTAGGTATTACAGACACGGTCAGGGACAGGTTGAAAATGTCAGTGAGGACACTTGCCAGTTGGTCTGCGCATGCTTTGAGTACACATCCTGGTAATCCGTCTGGCCCTGCGGCCTTGTGAATGTTGACACGGTCTTGCTCACATCGGCTACCAAGAGCGTGATCACACAGTCGTCCAGAACAGCTGGATATCCACCTTTCTCCTTCTGGTAGGTCCCAGCGTCCGTTCATAACCAGGGGATCAGTAAGGAACCCAACTGTGCACTTTTGTCTAACAGAAAAAGTAGAGTCAACGATTATCATCATCCCTCAATTATAAACATAGCTTGAGAAAATAACATAATCTAGTTTGGAAGCTAATTCTATGCTTTACAGATGTAGACTGTCTGGCTTCAGATTGGATTAGATTCAGACTGTTACACGATGCAACCAACTGGGACATGTTACACGATGCAACCAACTGGGACATGTTACACTATTTAACCAACTGGGACATGTTACACTATTTAACCAACTGGGACATGTTACACGATGCAACTAACTGGGACATGTTACACTATTTAACCAACTGGGACATGTTACACTATGCTACCAACTGGGACATGTTACACTATGCAACCAACTGGGACATGTTACACTATTTAACCAACTGGGACATGTTACACTATTTAACCAACTGGGACACGTTACACTATGTAACCAACTGGGACATGTTACACGATGCAACTAACTGGGACATGTTACACTATTTAACCAACTGGGACATGTTACACTATGCTACCAACTGGGACATGTTACACTATGCAACCAACTGGGACATGTTACACTATTTAACCAACTGGGACATGTTACACTATTGAACCAACTGGGACATGTTACACTATGCTACCAACTGGGACATGTTACACTATGCTACCAACTGGGACATGTTACACTATGCAACCAACTGGGACATGTTACACTATTTAACCAACTGGGACATGTTACACTATTTAACCAACTGGGACATGTTACACTATTTAACCAACTGGGACATGTTACACTATGCTACCAACTGGGACATGTTACACTATTTAACCAACTGGGACATGTTACACTATTTAACCAACTGAGACATGTTACACTATGCTACCAACTGGGACACGTTACACTATGTAACCAACTGGGACATGTTACACTATTTAACCAACTGGGACATGTTACACTATTTAACCAACTGAGACATGTTACACTATGCTACCAACTGGGACACGTTACACTATGTAACCAACTTGGACATGTTACACTATGCTACCAACTGGGACACGTTACACTATTTAACCAACTGGGACATGTTACACTATGCAACCAACTGGGACATGTTACACTATTTAACCAACTGGGACATGTTACACTATGCTACCAACTGGGACATGTTACACTATTTAACCAACTGGGACATGTTACACTATTTAACCAACTGGGACATGTTACACTATGCTACCAACTGGGACATGTTACACTATTTAACCAACTGGGACATGTTACACTATTTAACCAACTGGGACATGTTACACTATTTAACCAACTGAGACATGTTACACTATGCTACCAACTGGGACACGTTACACTATGTAACCAACTTGGACATGTTACACTATGCTACCAACTGGGACACGTTACACTATTTAACCAACTGGGACATGTTACACTATGCAACCAACTGGGACATGTTACACTATGCTACCAACTGGGACATGTTACACTATGCAACCAACTGGGACATGTTACACTATTTAACCAACTGGGACATGTTACACTATGCAACCAACTGGGACATGTTACACTATTTAACCAACTGGGACATGTTACACTATTTAACCAACTGGGACATGTTACACTGTGCTACCAACTGGGACACGTTACACTATGTAACCAACTGGGACATGTTACACTATGCTACCAACTGGGACACGTTACACTATGTAACCAACTGGGACATGTTACACTATTCAACCAACTGGGACATGTTACACTATGCAACCAACTGGGACATGTTACACTATGTAACCAACTGGGACATGTTACACTATGTAACCAACTGGGACATGTTACACTATGTAACCAACTGGGACATGTTACACTATTTAACCAACTGGGACACGTAACACTATTTAACCAACTGGGACATGTTACACTATGTAACCAACTGGGACATGTTACACTATTTAACCAACTGGGACATGTTACACTATTTAACCAACTGGGACACGTTACACTATTTAACCAACTGGGACACGTTACACTATTTAACCAACTGGGACACGTTACACTATTTAACCAACTGGGACATGTTACACTATGCAACCAACTGGGACATGTTACACTATTTAACCAACTGGGACATGTTACACTATTTAACCAACTGGGACATGTTACACGATGCAACTAACTGGGACATGTTACACTATTTAACCAACTGGGACATGTTACACTATGCTACCAACTGGGACATGTTACACTATGCAACCAACTGGGACATGTTACACTATGTAACCAACTGGGACATGTTACACTATTTAACCAACTGGGACATGTTACACTATTTAACCAACTGGGACATGTTACACTATGCTACCAACTGGGACATGTTACACTATTTAACCAACTGGGACATGTTACACTATGCAACCAACTGGGACATGTTACACTATTTAACCAACTGGGACATGTTACACTATTTAACCAACTGGGACATGTTACACTATGCTACCAACTGGGACATGTTGCACTATTTAACCAACTGGGACATGTTACACTATGCAACCAACTGGGACATGTTACACTATTTAACCAACTGGGACATGTTACACTATTTAACCAACTGGGACATGTTACACTATTTAACCAACTGGGACATGTTACACTATTTAACCAACTGGGACATGTTACACTATGCTACCAACTGGGACATGTTACACTATTTAACCAACTGGGACATGTTACACTATGCAACCAACTGGGACATGTTACACTATGCAACCAACTGGGACATGTTACACTATGCAACCAACTGGGACATGTTACACTATGCAACCAACTGGGACATGTTACACTATTTAACCAACTGGGACATGTTACACTATGCAACCAACTGGGACATGTTACACTATTTAACCAACTGGGACATGTTACACTATTTAACCAACTGGGACATGTTACACTGTGCTACCAACTGGGACACGTTACACTATGTAACCAACTGGGACATGTTACACTATGCTACCAACTGGGACACGTTACACTATGTAACCAACTGGGACATGTTACACTATTCAACCAACTGGGACATGTTACACTATGCAACCAACTGGGACATGTTACACTATGTAACCAACTGGGACATGTTACACTATGTAACCAACTGGGACATGTTACACTATGTAACCAACTGGGACATGTTACACTATTTAACCAACTGGGACACGTAACACTATTTAACCAACTGGGACATGTTACACTATGTAACCAACTGGGACATGTTACACTATTTAACCAACTGGGACATGTTACACTATTTAACCAACTGGGACACGTTACACTATTTAACCAACTGGGACACGTTACACTATTTAACCAACTGGGACACGTTACACTATTTAACCAACTGGGACATGTTACACTATGCAACCAACTGGGACATGTTACACTATTTAACCAACTGGGACATGTTACACTATTTAACCAACTGGGACATGTTACACGATGCAACTAACTGGGACATGTTACACTATTTAACCAACTGGGACATGTTACACTATGCTACCAACTGGGACATGTTACACTATGCAACCAACTGGGACATGTTACACTATGTAACCAACTGGGACATGTTACACTATTTAACCAACTGGGACATGTTACACTATTTAACCAACTGGGACATGTTACACTATGCTACCAACTGGGACATGTTACACTATTTAACCAACTGGGACATGTTACACTATGCAACCAACTGGGACATGTTACACTATTTAACCAACTGGGACATGTTACACTATTTAACCAACTGGGACATGTTACACTATGCTACCAACTGGGACATGTTGCACTATTTAACCAACTGGGACATGTTACACTATGCAACCAACTGGGACATGTTACACTATTTAACCAACTGGGACATGTTACACTATTTAACCAACTGGGACATGTTACACTATTTAACCAACTGGGACATGTTACACTATTTAACCAACTGGGACATGTTACACTATGCTACCAACTGGGACATGTTACACTATTTAACCAACTGGGACATGTTACACTATGCAACCAACTGGGACATGTTACACTATGCAACCAACTGGGACATGTTACACTATGCAACCAACTGGGACATGTTACACTATGCAACCAACTGGGACATGTTACACTATGCAACCAACTGGGACATGTTACACTATGCTACCAACTGGGACATGTTACACTATTTAACCAACTGGGACATGTTACACTATTTAACCAACTGGGACATGTTACACTATTTAACCAACTGGGACATGTTACACTATTTAACCAACTGGGACATGTTACACTATTTAACCAACTGGGACATGTTACACTATGCAACCAACTGGGACATGTTACACTATTTAACCAACTGGGACATGTTACACTATTTAACCAACTGGGACATGTTACACTATTTAACCAACTGGGACATGTTACACTATTTAACCAACTGGGACATGTTACACTATGCAACCAACTGGGACATGTTACACTATGCAACCAACTGGGACATGTTACACTATGCTACCAACTGGGACATGTTACACTATGCTACCAACTGGGACATGTTACACTATTTAACCAACTGGGACATGTTACACTATTTAACCAACTGGGACATGTTACACTATTTAACCAACTGGGACATGTTACACTATGCAACCAACTGGGACATGTTACACTATGCAACCAACTGGGACATGTTACACTATGTAACCAACTGGGACATGTTACACTATGTAACCAACTGGGACATGTTACACTATGCTACCAACTGGTACATGTTACACTATTTAACCAACTGGGACATGTTCCACTATGTAACCAACTGGGACATGTTCCACTATTTAACCAACTGGGACATGTTCCACTATTTAACCAACTGGGACATGTTCCACTATGCTACCAACTGGGACATGTTCCACTATGCTACCAACTGGGACATGTTCCACTATGCTACCAACTGGGACATGTTACACTATTTAACCAACTGGGACATGTTACACTATTTAACCAACTGGGACATGTTACACTATTTAACCAACTGGGACATGTTACACTATGCAACCAACTGGGACATGTTACACTATGCAACCAACTGGGACATGTTACACTATGTAACCAACTGGGACATGTTACACTATGCTACCAACTGGGACATGTTACACTATGTAACCAACTGGGACATGTTACACTATGCTACCAACTGGTACATGTTACACTATTTAACCAACTGGGACATGTTCCACTATGTAACCAACTGGGACATGTTCCACTATTTAACCAACTGGGACATGTTACACTATGCTACCAACTGGGACAAGTTACACTATGCAACCAACTGGGACATGTTACACTATGTAACCAACTGGGACATGTTACACTATTTAACCAACTGGGACATGTTACACTATTTAACCAACTGGGACATGTTACACTATGCTACCAACTGGGACAAGTTACACTATGTAACCAACTGGGACATGTTACACTATGCAACCAACTGGGACATGTTACACTATTTAACCAACTGGGACATGTTACACTATTTAACCAACTGGGACATGTTACACTATGCTACCAACTGGGACATGTTACACTATTTAACCAACTGGGACATGTTACACTATGCTACCAACTGAAACATGTTACACTATTCAACCAACTGGGACATGTTACACTATTTAACCAACTGGGACATGTTACACTATTTAACCAACTGGGACATGTTACACGGTGCTACCAACTGGGACATGTTTTGCTACGGCCCTGGGTTGGATTGGGTTTGTTGCTGCTAGTTAGTACACTGTTGTAGTCAGACATGAGTCAGCTGGCACCACCGTAGCTGCATCCACTATTTATTTGTTCCCTAGACGAGGGTTGCACCTCGGAGGGTAATGTTTCTCTTCTAGATTACACTCATTTAGAGTGGCATGGAAAAACGATGACATCGCTAAAGTAGGAAAATAGTTAGTAGGAAGCAACTTTGCCATATTATGATGTTGTCAAATGTACTTTTCGAGGGATGGCAATGTTGCCATTTACTGTTACTAGCAAAGTGAATCAAAAATAGCTAGCAATGCTAATGACAGCTAGCTAAAATATGGTGTTCGCCTCAATCTTAGTTAGCTGGCTAACGTTCTATACTACATCACAATCATGACAAAAGGTGTTCCTACTATTTATAGTTTACAAACATATACACGCAACATCTTAAGTGTTGGTCCCATGTTTCATGAAATTAAAGTTTAAATGTTCCATAAGCACAAAAAGAAAATTTACCAACTGAAACATGTTACACTATGCAACCAACTGGGACATGTTACACTATGTAACCAACTGGGACATGTTACACTATTTAACCAACTGGGACATGTTACACTATTTAACCAACTGGGACATGTTACACTATGCTACCAACTGGGACATGTTACACTATTTAACCAACTGGGACATGTTACACTATGCAACCAACTGGGACATGTTACACTATTTAACCAACTGGGACATGTTACACTATTTAACCAACTGGGACATGTTACACTATTTAACCAACTGGGACATGTTACACTATGCTACCAACTGGGACATGTTACACTATGCTACCAACTGGGACATGTTACACTATGCAACCAACTGGGACATGTTACACTATTTAACCAACTGGGACATGTTACACTATTTAACCAACTGGGACATGTTACACTATGCAACCAACTGGGACATGTTACACTATTTAACCAACTGGGACATGTTACACTATTTAACCAACTGGGACATGTTACACTATTTAACCAACTGGGACATGTTACACGATGCAACTAACTGGGACATGTTACACTATTTAACCAACTGGGACATGTTACACTATGCTACCAACTGGGACATGTTACACTATGCAACCAACTGGGACATGTTACACTATGTAACCAACTGGGACATGTTACACTATTTAACCAACTGGGACATGTTACACTATTTAACCAACTGGGACATGTTACACTATGCTACCAACTGGGACATGTTACACTATGCAACCAACTGGGACATGTTACACTATGCAACCAACTGGGACATGTTACACTATTTAACCAACTGGGACATGTTACACTATGCTACCAACTGGGACATGTTACACTATGCTACCAACTGGGACATGTTACACTATTTAACCAACTGGGACATGTTACACTATGCAACCAACTGGGACATGTTACACTATTTAACCAACTGGGACATGTTACACTGTTTAACCAACTGGGACATGTTACACTATGCTACCAACTGGGACATGTTACACTATTTAACCAACTGGGACATGTTACACTATGCAACCAACTGGGACATGTTACACTATGCAACCAACTGGGACATGTTACACTATGCAACCAACTGGGACATGTTACACTATGCAACCAACTGGGACATGTTACACTATGCAACCAACTGGGACATGTTACACTATTTAACCAACTGGGACATGTTACACTATTTAACCAACTGGGACATGTTACACTATGCAACCAACTGGGACATGTTACACTATGCAACCAACTGGGACATGTTACACTATGTAACCAACTGGGACATGTTACACTATGTAACCAACTGGGACATGTTACACTATGCTACCAACTGGTACATGTTACACTATTTAACCAACTGGGACATGTTCCACTATTTAACCAACTGGGACATGTTACACTATTTAACCAACTGGGACAAGTTACACTATGCAACCAACTGGGACATGTTACACTATGCTACCAACTGGGACATGTTACACTATGCAACCAACTGGGACATGTTACACTATTTAACCAACTGGGACATGTTACACTATGTAACCAACTGGGACATGTTACACCATGCTACCAACTGGTACATGTTACACTATTTAACCAACTGGGACATGTTCCACTATGTAACCAACTGGGACATGTTCCACTATTTAACCAACTGGGACATGTTACACTATGCTACCAACTGGGACAAGTTACACTATGCAACCAACTGGGACATGTTACACTATGCTACCAACTGGGACATGTTACACTATGTAACCAACTGGGACATGTTACACTATTTAACCAACTGGGACATGTTACACTATTTAACCAACTGGGACATGTTACACTATGCTACCAACTGGGACAAGTTACACTATGTAACCAACTGGGACATGTTACACTATTTAACCAACTGGGACATGTTACACTATTTAACCAACTGGGACATGTTACACTATGCAACCGACTGGGACATGTTACACTATGCAACCGACTGGGACATGTTACACTATGTAACCAACTGGGACATGTTACACTATGCTACCAACTGGGACATGTTACACTATGTAACCAACTGGGACATGTTACACTATTTAACCAACTGGGACATGTTACACTATTTAACCAACTGGGACATGTTACACTATGCTACCAACTGGGACATGTTACACTATTTAACCAACTGGGACATGTTACACTATGCAACCAACTGGGACATGTTACACTATGTAACCAACTGGGACATGTTACACTATGCTACCAACTGGGACATGTTACACTATTTAACCAACTGGGACATGTTACACTATGCAACCAACTGGGACATGTTACACTATGCAACCAACTGGGACATGTTACACTATTTAACCAACTGGGACATGTTACACTATGCTACCAACTGAAACATGTTACACTATTCAACCAACTGGGACATGTTACACTATTTAACCAACTGGGACATGTTACACTATTTAACCAACTGGGACATGTTACACGGTGCTACCAACTGGGACATGTTTTGCTACGGCCCTGGGTTGGATTGGGTTTGTTGCTGCTAGTTAGTACACTGTTGTAGTCAGACATGAGTCAGCTGGCACCACCGTAGCTGCATCCACTATTTATTTGTTCCCTAGACGAGGGTTGCACCTCGGAGGGTAATGTTTCTCTTCTAGATTACACTCATTTAGAGTGGCATGGAAAAACGATGACATCGCTAAAGTAGGAAAATAGTTAGTAGGAAGCAACTTTGCCATATTATGATGTTGTCAAATGTACTTTTCGAGTGATGGCAATGTTGCCATTTACTGTTACTAGCAAAGTGAATCAAAAATAGCTAGCAATGCTAATGACAGCTAGCTAAAATATGGTGTTCGCCTCAATCTTAGTTAGCTGGCTAACGTTCTATACTACATCACAATCATGACAAAAGGTGTTCCTACTATTTATAGTTTACAAACATATACACGCAACATCTTAAGTGTTGGTCCCATGTTTCATGAAATTAAAGTTTAAATGTTCCATAAGCACAAAAAGAAAATTTCTCTCAAATGTTGTGCACAAATGTGTTTACATTTCTCCTTTGCCAAAATAATCCATCCACCTGAGAGATGTGGCATATCAAGAAGCTGATGAAACAGCATGATCATTACACAGGTGCACCTTGTGCTAGGGACAGGGCATAACATTTACCTTTTGGTCCACTAGTAAATAAAAAATCTACCAGCCACTCAGATTTTTTTTTACCAGCCCAAATATTTTTCCCACAGCTAAAATTACAAAAAAATTGCAATAATTATAAGCATGTTTTGTAATGTTTCTAAAACAATAAATGTATTACTAGTAGGACGTAATGTGGTATATTGGTAAAATCTTTAATTTAGTTGTTTGTGACCGGAGTCTTTTAACCAAAATATAAAAGATTAGACAAATGTTCACCTGCCCCTTTAAGGGCAGGAGGTTACTGTGGTAACGCGTCATGTTTGTGAGATCGAGTCCGACTACTACAAGCGTTACCTTCTCTTCCCTAGCAACTCAAATATAGCAAAACAACCTAGCTTGAACAAAACAATGTTTTTAGCCAAAAAACTCAACGACACAAAGTCTCACTTCAGTAGACGTTCATTTCAAGTCAATTTAAGCCAACTTTTATGCGTGTGTGCGCAGCGCTTCTAAAAATGATTATTTCACTCAGTACTTACAAGTGCGAACAACCTCCAGCCAGGCAGTGTTGCAGCGCGAAGTGGGTTATATAGGATTCATAGTTCTTTGATTCATTTACCAGCTATGAAACAAAATGGCAGAAATACTTTGAAAACAGCTACTGCAGCATTTATTTTACTATAAATGTGATCATACTTGACATTTTATTCACAAATGCGAATTAAATGCTCACACTGTGGAGCCCTGACGACCTGCCAACGTGGCTGTTGAAATAGACAACAATGCCAAAATCTGCCTGCATTTGGCAGGTTGTGGTGTTCATTTTAGGCCCTGGCTGGGCTGGGGACAATAAAAGGCCACTCTAAAATGTGCAGTTTTGTCACACAACACAATGCCACAGATGTCTCACGTTGAGGGAGTGTGCAATTGGCATGCTTGACTGCAGGAATGTCCACCAGAGTGAATTGACCTCCACATCTGGCTTCTTCACCCGTTGGGTGTGGTCTGAGACCTGCCACCTGGACAGCTGATGAAACTGTGGGTTTGCACAACCGAAGAATTTCTGCACAAACTGTCAGAAACCGTCTCAGGGAAACTCATCTGCGTGCTCGTCGTCCTCACCAGGGTTTTGACCTGACTGCAGTTCCACGTCGTAACCGACTTCAGTGGGTAAATGCTCACCTTCGATGACCACTGGCACGCTGGAGAAGTCTGCTCTTCACAGATGAATTCCGGTTTCAACTGCACCGGGATATTGGCGGGAACTGGAACATGCTGTTAGACAGTGTGTGCCCCATGGTGGCGGTGGGGTTATGGTATGGGCAGGCATAAGCTACGGACAACAAACACAATTTATCGATGGTAATTTGAATACACAGAGATACCGTGACGAGATCCTGAGGTCCATTGTCGTGCCATTCATCCTCCGCCATCACCCCATGTTTCTGAATGATAATACACGGCCACATGTCGCAAGGATCTGAACACAATTCCTGGTAGCTGAAAATGTCCCAGTTCTTCCATGGCCTGCATTACTCATCAGACATGTCCCCCATTGAGCATGTTTGGGATGCTCTGGATCGATGTGTATGACACCGTTTTCCAGTTCCCGCCAATATCCAGCAACTTCTCACAGCCATTGAAGAGGAGTGGGACAACATTACACAGGCCACAGTCAACAGTCAACAGCCTGATCAACTCTATGTGAAGGAGATGTCACGCTGCATGAGGCAAATGTTGGTCACAGCAGATACTGACTGGTTTTCTGATCTACCTACCTTTTTTGTTTGTTAAGGTATCTTTGACGGATGCATATCTGTATTCCCAGTCATGTGAAATCCACAGATTATGCCCTCTTGAATTGAGTTCATTACAAATATGAACTGTAGCTCAGTAAAATATTTGAAATTGTTGCATTTTTATATTTTTGTTCAGTGTTACGTTTTTATAAACAATACCTCCCTATCTTTATTATTCTCTCCCCTCTTTTCTTACTCCTCTCTCCTCCTCTCTCCCCTCTTTTTCGTCCTCTCTCCTCTTTTCCCCCTTCTCTCTACTCCTTTCTCCTCTCTTGTCTTCTTTCCTCCTCTCTCCCATCGTTTTCCGCTTCTCTCTACTTCTCCTCTCGTCTTCTCTCCTCTTGTCTTCTCTCGTCCTCTGTCCCATCTTTCCCCCTTCTCTCTCGTCCTCTCCTCCTCTCTCCCATCTTTTCCCGCTTCTCTCTACTTCTCTCGTCTTCTGTCCTCTCCTCTCTTTTCCCCCTTCTCTCTCGTCCTCTCTCCTCCTCTCTCCCCCCTTCTCTCTCGTCCTCTCTCCTCCTCTCCCCCCCTTCTCTCTCGTCATCTCTCCTCCTCTCCCCCCCTTCTCTCTCGTCCTCTCTCCTCCTCTCCCCCCCCTTCTCTCTCATCCTCTCTCCTCCTCTCTCCCCCCTTCTCTCTCGTCCTCTCTCCTCCTCTCCCCCCCTTCTCTCTCGTCCTCTCTCCTCCTCTCCCCCCCCTTCTCTCTCGTCCTCTCTCCTCCTCTCTCCCCCCTTCTCTCTCGTCCTCTCTCCTCCTCTCCCCCCCCTTCTCTCTCGTCCTCTCTCCTCCTCTCCCCCCCTTCTCTCTCGTCGTCTCCTCCTCTCCCCCCCTTCTCTCTCGTCCTCTCTCCCCCCCTTCTCTTTCGTCATCTCCTCCTAGCTGCTGTCTCCAGAGGATTTGGTGAATGCCTGTAAGATGTTTGAGTCGCTGAAGCTACCACTGAGGTCAGTTTGTGTGTGTCATAGACGAATCGGCCGAGCTCTTCCTGTTTGACTTCCTGTTGTTGGAGGCTGTTTCCTGTGGCCGTGTCACTTCCTGCCCCTTCCCAGAGATTCAAAAGAAAACAGAGAACTCAGACCCAGGTCCACTTTCCAATTGTTACCCTTTTACCTATATAGTGCACTACTTTTGACCAGGGCCCATAGGGTTGTTTTCAAAAGTAGTGCACTGTATAGGGAATGGGGTGCCGTTTGGGACTCATGCCTGGTCCTTCTACTTGCTTAAAATGAAAACCTACTGACTCTGGGTTAGAGCAACAGGAAAACCGTAGTAGTGGAACAACAGTCTAAAAGACAGACTGTCTTTTACGATCCTCACTGTGTTGCTTTACCAACTCCCTGTTAAACTTCATTATTTTCATTTGAACTCTGTTTCCATCAAACCCTTCCTTCTTTCTCCCCCTTTTTTATCTTCTCTCCCGCCGTCACCTCTCTCTCCCTCTGTTCCATTTCTCTCCCTCCGTCCCCCTCCCTCCGTCCCCTCTCTCTCTCCCTTCGTCCCCTCTTTCTCTCCCTCCCTCCCCCCTCTCCCTCCGTCCCCTCTCTCTCTCTCCCTCCGTCCACTCTCTCCCTGCGTCCCCCTCTCTCTCTCCCTGCATCCCCCTCTCTCTCTCCCTGCGTCCCCCTCTCTCTCTCCCTGCGTCCCCCTCTCTCTCTCCCTGCGTCCCCTCTCCCTCCGTCCCCCTCTCCCTCCGTCCCCCTCTCCCTCCGTCCCCCTCTCTCTCTCTCTCCCTCCCCCTCTCTCCCTCCGTCCCCTCTCTCTCTCTCCCTGCGTCCCCTCTCTCCCTCCAGGTTGCGTATCTTTGACAGTGGTGTGATGGTGGTTCAGCTGCAGTCCCACAGTGAGGAGGAGATGATCTCCTCGGCCCTGGACAACGTAAGAATCACTTTTATTCACCAAGAACATTTACCCAGAATGACACAGTGAGTTGGTGCTGCTAGTGATAGACAAATTAGAGGAAGTGGACCTGGGGGCTTTCCAACCCGGACCCGATATGCATCAATACATTTTTTAAGTATTAAGACCTGTTCCGAACAAAGCAGAGGACAACTACACCCGTTCCGTATAGACCTGGTTGGATCCAGACCCGTTTACGATCCGAGTGAGGGAAGCAGCAGAAAAATAATAATATTTCTTAAGCTACTTTATTGAGCGGAGCTGATAAAGCGGGAGAGGAGAGGTGCCGATCTAGTAGGCCGGGGAGGGACCTTACTGTGAGGGAATGACACAGGGAACAGGGAGGGAGAGACAGCAACCAACCAAGCCGACTCGCACTATAGCAGACTAATAGCTGCCTAGGTTATTTATCATCAAATATGATTACGTAGTACCTGTCTTGACTGCATCAAACCGGGAGAAGCTAGTTAAAACTTCTACTTGGTCACAATCCCGGATCCGGGAGCACCCTCATCAGTAAAAAAGCTGACTAGCATAGCCTAGCATAGCGCCACAAGTAAATACTAGCATCTAAATATCATTAAATCACAAGTCCAAGACACCAGATGAAAGATACACATCTTGTGAATCCAGCCAGCCATCATTTCTGATTTTTAAAATGTTTTACAGGGAAGACACTATGTATTTCTATTAGCTAACCACGATAGCAAAAGACACAACTTTTTTTTTCCACCATTTTTTTCCTGCATAGGTAGCTATCACAAATTCGACAAAATAAAGATATAAATAGTCACTAACCAAGAAACAACTTCATCAGATGACAGTCTGATAACATATTTATTGTATAGCATATGTTTTGTTAGAAAAATGTGCATATTTCAGGTATAAATCATAGTTTTACATTGCAGCCACCATCACAACTCTCACCAAAGCAACTAGAATAACTACAGAGACCAACGTGAATTACCTAAATACTCATCATAAAACATTTATGAAAAATACACAGCGTACAGCAAATGAAAGACAAAGATCTTGTGAATCCAGCCAATATTTCAGATTTTAAGTGTTTTACAGCGAAAACACAATATAGCATTATATTAGCTTACTACAATAGCCAACCACACAACAGCATTGATTCAAGCCAACAATAGCGATAACGAATAAACCAGCAAAAGATATACATTTTTTCACTAACCTTCTCAAACTTCTTCAGATGACAGTCCTATAACATCATATTACACAATACATATAGAGTTTGTTCGAAAATGTGCATATTTAGCGGCACAAATCGTGGTTATACAATGAGAATAGTAGCCAAGCTGCCAACAAAATGTCGGGAGAAATCTTGGGAGAGGCACCTAATCTAATCAGTAACTAATCATAAACTTGACTAAAAAATACAGGTTGGACAGCAAATGAAAGATACATTAGTTCTTAATGCAACCGCTGTGTTAGATTTTTAAAATTAACGTTACTACGACATACAGCGTGCGTTAAAGCGAGACCGCACCGAAATTAATGGCGGAATAGTAGTTTCACATTTTTCAACAGAACAACGAATTAACATCATAAATACACTGCTCAAAAAAATAAAGGGAACACTTAAACAACACAATGTAACTCCAAGTCAATCACACTTCTGTGAAATCAAACTGTCCACTTAGGAAGCAACACTGATTGACAATAGATTTCACATGCTGTTGTGCAAATGGAATAGACAAAAGGTGGAAATTATAGGCAATTAGTAAGACACCCCCAATAAAGGAATGGTTCTGCAGGTGGTGACCACAGACCACTTCTCAGTTCCTATGCTTCCTGGCTGATGTTTTGGTCACTTTTGAATGCTGGCGGTGCTTTCACTCTAGTGGTAGCATGAGACGGAGTCTACAACCCACACAAGTGGCTCAGGTAGTGCAGTTCATCCAGGATGGCACATCAATGCGAGCTGTGGCAAAAAGGTTTGCTGTGTCTGTCAGCGTAGTGTCCAGAGCATGGAGGCGCTACCAGGAGACAGGCCAGTACATCAGGAGACGTGGAGGAGGCCGTAGGAGGGCAACAACCCAGCAGCAGGACCGCTACCTCCGCCTTTGTGCAAGGAGGTGCACTGCCAGAGCCCTGCAAAATGACCTCCAGCAGGCCACAAATGTGCGGTTACATTGTGTTGTTTAAGTGTTCCCTTTATTTTTTTGAGCAGTGTAGTTCTTACTTTTTGATGAGCTTCCATCAGAATCTTGGGCAAGTTGTCCTTTGTCCAGAAGAATCGTTGCTCGGTTGTAGATTATCGCCTTCAACTTTGGAATTAGCAGTAAACATTAGCCATGTGGCGAAGACGTGTCCAACTCACTATAACGCAGCACAAAGAAATATCCGAAAATCGCAATATACTGATATAACTCGGTTTAAAATAACTACATTATGATGTCTTTAACACCTATATCGAATAAAATCAGAGCCGGATATATCTAAGGCCTATAACGAGAGCTTTTCAGAATGCAATCCTGAGGTCTGTCTTGCGTCATGGCGAATGTTGAAAAGAGTGTACCCCACGTACCCAGACCCTTTATATGGCCTCAGATCTGCCTAGCAACTCCATTCCAATTCTCACTACTTGCTGACATCTAGGGGAAGGCGTATGCAGTGCATGTCGACCAATAGAAGACATGCAAATGAATAAACTGACCCTAGAACAGACTGCCTGATTTCAGATTTCTCACTTCCTGATAGGAAGTTTGCTCCAACTTGAGTTCTGTTTTACTCACAGATATAATTCAAACGGTTCTAGAAACGAGAGAGTGTTTTCTATCCAATAGTAATAATAATATGCATATTGTACGAGCAAGAATTGAGTACGAGGCAGTTTAATTTGGGAACGAAATTTTTACAAAGTGAAAACAGCACCCCCTATTGAGAAAAGGTTAAGCTAGCTAACTGGAGTAATTGAGGCTGCAATGACCGGGAGAAGCTAGTTAAGCTAGCTAACTGAGGTAATTGAGGCTGCAGTGACCGGGAGAAGCTAGTTAAGCTAGCTAACTGAGGTAATTGAGGCTGCAGTGACCGGGAGAAGCTAGTTAAGCTAGCTAACTGAGGTAATTGAGGCTGCAGTGACCGGGAGAAGCTAGTTAAGCTAGCTAACTGAGGTAATTGAGGCTGCAGTGACCGGGAGAAGCTAGTTAAGCTAGCTAACTGAGGTAATTGAGGATGCAGTGACCGGGAGAAGCTAGTTAAGCTAGCTAACTGAGGTAATTGAGGATGCAGTGACCGGGAGAAGCTAGTTAAGCTAGCTAACTGAGGTAATTGAGGATGCAGTGACCGGGAGAAGCTAGTTAAGCTAGCTAACTGAGGTAATTGAGGCTGCAGTGACCGGGAGAAGCTAGTTAAGCTAGCTAACTGAGGTAATTGAGGATGCAGTGACCGGGAGAAGCTAGTTAAGCTAGCTAACTGAGGTAATTGAGGCTGCAGTGACCGGGAGAAGCTAGTTAAGCTAGCTAACTGAGGTAATTGAGGCTGCAGTGACCGGGAGAAGCTAGTTAAGCTAGCTAACTGAGGTAATTGAGGCTGCAGTGACCGGGAGAAGCTAGTTAAGCTAGCTAACTGAGGTAATTGAGGCTGCAGTGCATGCCTTTCTCATCCTACAGTTACAAATAACTCCATTCAGAATATGAAGTAGAAGCTGTTGACTCTTTGTCGCTGTTAGCTGTCCTTCTCCTTTTAATGCCGTCATTTTAATTCCATCTTCCATTGATTAGATATCTCCTAACTTTTGCCACACGGAGGCTCTGTGACTGTAGCCTACTGCCGGTTTCATGACTTCTTTATTTAATAATTCACCTTTATTTAACCAGGTAGGCTAGTTGAGAACAAGTTCTCACTTACAACTGCGACCTGGCCAAGATAAAGCAAATCAGTGCGACACATACAACAACACAGAGTTACACGTGGGATAAACAAACGTACAGTCAATAATACAGTAGAACAAAAAGAAAACCAAAAATCTATATACAGGGAGTGAAAATGAGGTAAGATAAGGGAGTTAAGGCAATAAATAGGCCAATGTGGCGAAGCAATTAAACACTGGAATGGTAGATGTGCAGAAGATGAATGTGCAAGTAGAGATACTGGGGTGCAAAGGAGCAAGATCAATAAATAACTACAGTATGGGGATGAGGTAGTTGGATGGGCTATTTACAGATGGGATATGTGCAGATACAGTGATCTGTGAGCTGCTCTGACAGCTGATGCTTAAAGTTAGTGAGGGAAATAAGAGTCTCCAGCTTCAGTGATTTTTGTAGTTCGTTCCAGTCATTGGCAGCAGAGAACTGGAAGGAAAGGCGGCCAAAGTAGGAATTGGCTTTGGGGGTGACCAGTGAGATATAGGATATATTCTGATTGGCCAACGACAAACTACACACTCCACTCTCGTGAAAAGCAAGAGCAGCAGCATAAATTATACCATGTCTCTGTCTCTCTACTGCAGCAGTCACGTTTGGATCTGTACGGGTCCTTCCGGACAAGGCAGTTAAAATTACACATACCCATGACAATATTAAATATATATATATATATACAGTGGGGCAAAAAGGTATTTAGGCAGCCACCAATTGTGCAAGTTCTCCCACTTAAAAAGATGAGAGAGGCCTGTAATTTTTATCATAGGTACACTTCAACTATGACAGACAAAATTAGAGAAAAAAATCCAGAAAATCACATTGTAGGATTTTTTATGAATTTATTTACTCATCTCTCTCTCTCTCCCTCCCTCCCTACTCATCTCTCTCTCACTCCCTACTCATCTCTCTCTCTCTCTCCCTACTCATCTCTCCCTCCCTCCCTACTCATCTCTCTCTCCCTCCCTACTCATCTCTCTCTCTCTCTCTCTCTCTCTCTCTCTCTCCCTCCCTACGTAACCTCTCTCTCTCTCTCTCTCTCTCTCTCTCCCTCCCTACTCATCTCTCCCTCCCTCCCTACTCATCTCTCTCCCTCCCCCCGTAGGTAACGGATAAAGGCTCTCTGACAGCTGAGGAGTTTGCCAAGCTGCTCGGTCTCTCTGTTCTTCTGTCTAAAGAAAGGTAGGTACCACTACTCACTCCCTAGTCCCTGACTGGATATAGAACTACAACTCCCATCGTCACCCACTGGATTGAACTACAGCTGTCCTGATTGTTGTTGATAATACACTACATGACCAGAAGTATGTGGACACTTGTTCGTCAAACATCTCATTCCAAAATCATAGGTGGCAGGTAGCCTAGTTGTTCGAGTGTTGGGCCAGTAACCAAAAGGTTGCTAGATGGAAACCCCGAGCTGAAAATGTAAAAATCTGTCGTTCTGCCCCTGAACAAGGCAGATAACACTCTGTTCCCCGGTAGGCCGTCATTGTAAATAAGAATTTGTTCTTAACCGACTTGCCTAGTTAAATAAATGTTAAATTAAAAAACATTTTTAAAAAAGGTATATGGAGTTGGTTCCCCCTTTGCTGCTATAACAGCCTCCACTCTTCTGGGAAGGCTTTCCACTAGATGTTGGAACATTGCCGCTATAACAGCCTCCACTCTTCTGGGAAGGCTTTCCACTAGATGTTGGAACATTGCTGCTATAACAGCCTCCACTCTTCTGGGAAGGCTTTCCACTAGATGTTGGAACATTGCCGCTATAACAGCCTCCACTCTTCTGGGAAGGCTTTCCACTAGATGTTGGAACATTGCTGCTATAACAGCCTCCACTCTTCTGGGAAGGCTTTCCACTAGATGTTGGAACATTGCTGCTATAACAGCCTCCACTCTTCTGGGAAGGCTTTCCACTAGATGTTGGAACATTGCTGCTATAACAGCCTCCACTCTTCTGGGAAGGCTTTCCACTAGATGTTGGAACATTGGCGCTATAACAGCCTCCACTCTTCTGGGAAGGCTTTCCACTAGATGTTGGAACATTGCTGCTATAACAGCCTCCACTCTTCTGGGAAGGCTTTCCACTAGATGTTGGAACATTGCTGCTATAACAGCCTCCACTCTTCTGGGAAGGCTTTCTACTAGATGTTGGAACATTGCTGCTATAACAGCCTCCACTCTTCTGGGAAGGCTTTCCACTAGATGTTGGAACATTGCTGCTGGGACTTGCTTCCATTCAGCCACAAGAGCATTAGTGAGGTCAGGCACTGATGTTGGGCGATTAGGCCTGGCTTGTAGTCGGCGTTCCAATTCACCCCATAGGTGTTCGATGGGGTTGAGGTCAGGGCTCTGTGCAGGCCAGTCAAGTTCTTCCACACTGATTTCAACAAATCATTTCTCTATGGACCTCGCTTTGTGAACGGGGACGTTGTCATGCTGAAACAGGAAAGGGCCTTCCCCAAACTGTTGCCACAAAGTTGGAAGCACAGAATCATCTAGAATGTCATTGTATGTTGTAGGGTTAAGATTTCCCTTCACTGGAACTAAGGGGCCTGAACCATGAAAACAGCCCCAGACCATTATTCCTCCTCCACCAAACTTTACAGTTGGCACTAAGCATTCGGGCAGGTAGCGTTCTCCTGGCTTCTGCCAAACACAAATGTGTCCGTCGGACTGCCAGATGGTGAAGCGTGATTCATCACTACAGAGAACACGTTTCCACTGCTCCAGAGTCCAATGTTGTTGAGCTTTACACCACTCTAGCTGACGCTTGGCATTGCACATGGTGATCTTAGGCTTGTGTGCAGCTGCTCGGCCATGGAAACCCATTTCATGAAGCTCACGACAAACAGTTATTGTGCTGATGTTGCTTCCAGAGGCAGTTTGGAACTCGGTACTGAGTGTTGCAACCGAGGACAGACAATTTTTACGTGCTTCAGCACTCGGAGGTCCTGTTCTGTGAGCTTGTGTGGCCTACCACTTTGTGGCTGAGCCGTTTTTGCTCCTAGACATTTCCACTTCACAATAACAACACTTACAGTGGACTGGGGAAGCTTTAGCAGGGCAGGAATTTGACGAACTGACTTGTTGGAAAGGTGGCATCCTATGACGGTGCCACGTTGAAAGTCACTGAGCTCTTTAGTAAGGTCCATTCTACTGCCAATGTTTGTCTATGGAGATTGCATGGTTGTGTGCTCGATTTTTATACACCTGTCCGCAACGGGTGTGGTTGAAAGACGAATCCACTAATTTGAAGGGGTGTCCACATACTTTTGTAAATATAGTGTATTAGAAATGATTACCGTTTATTATGTAGATAACGAGACATGTTTCTGTCTCAATCTCTCTATCTATCCCTCCGCTCTGTCTCTCAGGTTGTTACTAGCAGAGAAGATGGGTCACCTGTGTAGAGACGACTCTGTGGAAGGACTACGTTTCTACCCCAACCTTTTCAACAGTCAGGCTTGAGGTCCCAAAATAGCACCCTAGTCCCAGTATAGTGCACTGCTTTTGACCCGGGTCCATAGGTTTTTTTTTGTGCACTATATCGGTTCTACCAAAACTCTTCTCCACTCGTGTCTGATCTGATGACGGCGTGTCTGTGGGGTCAAATGTGTTCGATCGACGACTGGCAAAACCAAAACCCACTTCTCAGTTGTACCGGGGTGTACTACAAGGATACAGCAGGATCAATGAGTTAGCCAGCTAACCTGCCTAAATATTCTGAAATTATATTCTCTACATGCTTTTTTTTTAGAAAGATACATTTAAAATCTAATAATTGTATTTGGATAATCTCTCTGTTTAACTTTCTTTTAATGAATCAGAAAATTCAATAGATATTTCTGTTTGTGTATTAAAGTTACCTGACCAACTAGATGATCCTGCATTGTAGCGGAGCCCTCTGTATCCATGGTTACCGCGTTGCGTTGATACAGTAGGAAAAAGAGAAGGGCGACATCTTTCCCAGACGTCACCTCGCTAGCACAAATGGTGTTTCTCCTATGACTGTTCCCTGGACTCTCTGGAGACGTTTGGGCCGTAGAGAAGCTCAAGGCAAGTCAAATGTATCAGAATATATCTTGTCTCTTAGTCCCAGACAACAATAATCCAGTATAGATGTGAATGGTTAAGGTAAAGGGGTTTTTATGTATTGGATAATAAAGTTAAAGTTGTCTGTCTCAATGCTTTCAGTTTGATATCATGTCTGTATCTGTCATCGTCAACATTGTACCTAGTGTTGGATCTAGGTAACACTATGGAAATAAATTGTTAAAAAAAATACCAAACTTCTCTTTTTAATGTAAAGTGTGTTTACAGGGCGGCTGTTGAAACCTTTTACAGGTGGAAGGTCTCAGTAAGTCTGAAACCTCCTTTTTGAAGAGAATCTTAGATAACTCTCACGTTGTACCTCGTGCTGTGTGTTCCTTTACATTATAAAGACTGTCTGTAACATAATGGATAACGTGCTCCTTAATTCAAAGTGAATTAGTTATTAAACTGTAACTGTACCTATATCAGCTAGTCCGTTTGTCTCTGTGTCTGGCTGGCTAGCCTGTCTGTCTAGTGAGTCAGTATATCTGGCCTGTCTGGCTAGCCTGTCTAGTCTGTCTGTCTAGCTAGTCTGTCTATGTCTAGCTAGGCTGTCTTGTCTGTCTAGCTAGGCTGTCTAGTCTGTCTGTCTAGCTAGGCTGTCTAGTCTGTCTGTCTAGCTAGTCTGTCTTGTCTAGTCTGTCTAGCTAGGCTGTCTAGTCTGTCTGTCTAGCTAGTCTGTCTAGTGAGTCAGTATGTCTAGTCTGTCTAGCTAGTCTGTCTATGTCTAGTCTGTCTGTCTAGCTAGTCTGTCTAGTCTGTCTGTGTAGCTAGTCTGTCTATGTCTAGTCTGTCTGTCTAGCTAGTCTGTCTGTCTAGCTAGTCTGTCTATGTCTAGTCTGTCTGTCTAGCTAGTCTGTCTAGTCTGTCTGTGTAGCTAGTCTGTCTATGTCTAGTCTGTCTGTCTAGCTAGTTTGTCTAGCTAGTCTGTCTGTCTAGCTAGTCTGTTTATGTCTAGCTAGTCTGTCTAGCTAGGCTGTCTATGTCTAGTCTGTCTGTCTAGCTAGTCTGTTTATGTCTAGTCTGTCTGTCTAGCTAGTCTGTTTATGTCTGTCTGTCTATGTCTAGTCTGCCTGTCTAGCTAGTCTGTTTATGTCTAGTCTGTCTGTCTAGCTAGGCTGTCTATGTCTAGTCTGTCTGTCTAGCTAGTCTGTCTAGCTAGTCTGTCTAGCTAGTCTGTTTATGTCTAGTCTGTCTGTCTAGCTAGGCTGTCTATGTCTAGTCTGTCTGTCTAGCTAGTCTGTCTAGTGAGTCAGTATATCTGGCCTGTTTGGCTGGCCTGTCTAGTCCGTCTATGTCTAGTCTGTCTGTCTAGCTAGGCTGTCTAGTCTGTCTGTCTAGCTAGGCTGTCTAGTCTGTCTGGCTAGCTAGGCTGTCTGTCTAGCTAGGCTGTCTAGTCTGTCTGTCTAGCTAGTCTGTCTATGTCTAGTCTGTCTGTCTGGCTAGCTAGGCTGTCTAGTCTGTCTGTCTAGCTAGGCTGTCTAGTCTGTCTGTCTAGCTAGGCTGTCTATGTCTAGTCTGTCTGTCTAGCTAGTCTGTTTATGTCTAGTCTGTCTGTCTGTCTGTCTAGCTAGGCTGTCTATGTCTAGTCTGTCTGTCTAGCTAGTCTGTCTAGCTAGTCTGTCTAGCTAGTCTGTTTATGTCTAGTCTGTCTGTCTGTCTAGCTAGGCTGTCTAGTCTGTCTGGCTAGCTAGGCTGTCTAGTCTGTCTGTCTATGTCTAGTCTGTCTGTCTGTCTAGCTAGGCTGTCTAGTCTGTCTGGCTAGCTAGGCTGTCTAGTCTGTCTGTCTAGCTAGTCTGTTTATGTCTAGTCTGCCTGTCTAGCTAGGCTGTTTATGTCTAGTCTGTCTGTCTAGCTAGGCTGTTTATGTCTAGTCTGTCTAGCTAGTCTGTCTGTCTAGCTAGTCTGTTTATGTCTAGTCTGTCTGGTCTGTCTGTCTAGCTAGTCTGTTTATGTCTAGTCTGTCTATCTAGCTAGTCTGTCTAGTGAGTCAGTATGTCTAGTCTGTCTGTCTATGTCTAGTCTGCCTGTCTAGCTAGTCTGTTTATGTCTAGTCTGTCTGTCTAGCTAGGCTGTCTATGTCTAGTCTGTCTGTCTAGCTAGGCTGTCTAGTCTGTCTGTCTAGTCTGTCTGGCTAGCTAGGCTGTCTAGTCTGTCTGGCTAGCTAGGCTGTCTAGTCTGTCTGGCTAGCTAGGCTGTCTGTCTAGCTAGGCTGTCTAGTCTGTCTGTCTAGCTAGTCTGTCTAGCTAGGCTGTCTATGTCTAGTCTGTCTGTCTAGCTAGGCTGTCTAGTCTGTCTGTCTAGCTAGGCTGTCTAGTCTGTCTGGCTAGCTAGGCTGTCTAGTCTGTCTGGCTAGCTAGGCTGTCTGTCTAGCTAGGCTGTCTAGTCTGTCTGTCTAGCTAGTCTGTCTATGTCTAGTCTGTCTGTCTAGCTAGGCTGTCTAGTCTGTCTGTCTAGCTAGGCTGTCTAGTCTGTCTGGCTAGCTAGGCTGTCTAGTCTGTCTAGCTAGTCTGTCTATGTCTAGTCTGTCTGTCTAGCTAGTCTGTCTAGTGAGTCAGTATGTCTAGTCTGTCTAGCTAGTCTGTCTATGTCTAGTCTGGCTGTCTAGCTAGTCTGTCTGTCTAGCTAGGCTGTCTAGCTAGGCTGTCTAGCTAGTCTGTCTAGTGAGTCAGTATGTCTAGCTAGTCTGTCTATGTCTAGTCTGTCTGTCTAGCTAGTCTGTCTAGCTAGTCTGTCTAGCTAGTCTGTTTATGTCTAGTCTGACTGTCTAGCTAGGCTGTCTATGTCTAGTCTGTCTCCTCTAGCTAGTCTGTCTAGTGAGTCAGTATATCTGGCCTGTCTGGCTGGCCTGTCTAGTCTGTCTGTCTAGCTAGGCTGTCTAGTCTGTCTGTCTAGCTAGTCTGTCTAGTGAGTCAGTATGTCTAGCTAGTCTGTCTATGTCTAGTCTGTCTGTCTAGCTAGTCTGTCTAGCTAGTCTGTTTATGTCTAGTCTGTCTGTCTAGCTAGGCTGTCTAGTGAGTCAGTATATCTGGCCTGTCTGGCTGGCCTGTCTAGTCTGTCTGTCTAGCTAGGCTGTCTAGTCTGTCTGGCTAGCTAGGCTGTCTGTCTAGCTAGGCTGTCTAGTCTGTCTGTCTAGCTAGTCTGTCTATGTCTAGTCTGTCTATCTGGCCTGTCTGGCTGGCCTGTCTAGTCTGTCTGTCTAGCTAGTCTGTCTATGTGTCTGTTGAACCAGGCTACCTTAGTGTTAATAGGACCAGGTCTTATTCATTATGATCTAAAAATTAAAAACTGATCCTATATAAGCTAACTGATCCTAGGTCAGCAGTCAGATGCAGGCCCATTACCCTGTAGACCAGTTTCCTGTGATCAGCAAGCTAGAGACTATTAGGCCCGTGTCCCAAATGGAATCCTATTCCCAATATAGTGTGCTACTTTTGGCCATGAGGGAAGGCTGCGGAGCAGAGCAGCATATGAACACACACACACACACACATATATATGAACACACGCGCACACACACACACACATATATATGAACACACACACACATTATATATGAACACAACCACACATATATGAACACACACACACACACACTATATATGAACACACACGTAGTCTGGGAGCACGTGGTGTACCCCAGATTAGATTAGCCTGCTGTGTCCTCCATGTGGGTCATCAATTTAAATTAATGGATTAAACTGAACTGGGAGGAAACCTGAAGACTTTGCCCTGGAGTAGAATCAAATCAAATCAATGTGTCGCGTGTGCTGAATACAACAGGTGTAGACTTTACTGGGAAATGCTGAATACAACAGGTGTAGTAGACCTCACAGTGAAATGCTGAATACAACAGGTGTAGTAGACCTTACAGTGAAATGCTGAATACAACAGGTGTAGTAGACCTTACAGTGAAATGCCAAATACAACAGGTGTAGTAGACCTCACAGTGAAATGCTGAATACAACAGGTGTAGTAGACCTCACAGTGAAATGCTGAATACAACAGGTGTAGACCTTACAGTGAAATGCTGAATACAACAGGTGTAGTAGACCTCACAGTGAAATGCTGAATACAACAGGTGTAGTAGACCTCACAGTGAAATGCCGAATACAACAGGTGTAGTAGACCTCACAGTGAAATGCTGAATACAACAGGTGTAGTAGACCTCACAGTGAAATGCTGAATACAACAGGTGTAATAGACCTCACAGTGAAATGCTGAATACAACAGGTGTAGTAGACCTCACAGTGAAATGCTGAATACAACAGGTGTAGTAGACCTCACAGTGAAATGCTGAATACAACAGGTGTAGCAGACCTCACAGTGAAATGCTGAATACAACAGGTGTAGTAGACCTTACAGTGAAATGCTGAATACAACAGGTGTAGTAGACCTTACAGTGAAATGCTGAATACAACAGGTGTAGTAGACCTCACAGTGAAATGCTGAATACAACAGGTGTAGTAGACCTCACAGTGAAATGCTGAATACAACAGGTGTAGTAGACCTCACAGTGAAATGCTGAATACAACAGGTGTAGGTAGACCTCACAGTGAAATGCTGAATACAACAGGTGTAGTAGACCTCACAGTGAAATGCTGAATACAACAGGTGTAGTAGACCTCACAGTGAAATGCTGAATACAACAGGTGTAGTAGACCTCACAGTGAAATGCTGAATACAACAGGTGTAGTAGACCTCACAGTGAAATGCTGAATACAACAGGTGTAGTAGACCTCACAGTGAAATGCTGAATACAACAGGTGTAGTAGACCTCACAGTGAAATGCTGAATACAACAGGTGTAGTAGACCTCACAGTGAAATGCTGAATACAACAGGTGTAGTAGACCTCACAGTGAAATGCTGAATACAACAGGTGTAGTAGACCTCACAGTGAAATGCTGAATACAACAGGTGTAATAGACCTCACAGTGAAATGCTGAATACAACAGGTGTAGTAGACCTCACAGTGAAATGCTGAATACAACAGGTGTAGTAGACCTCACAGTGAAATGCTGAATACAACAGGTGTAGTAGACCTCACAGTGAAATGCTGAATACAACAGGTGTAGTAGACCTCACAGTGAAATGCTGAATACAACAGGTGTAGTAGACCTCACAGTGAAATGCTGAATACAACAGGTGTAGTAGACCTCACAGTGAAATGCTGAATACAACAGGTGTAGTAGACCTCACAGTGAAATGCTGAATACAACAGGTGTAGTAGACCTTACAGTGAAATGCTGAATACAACAGGTGTAGTAGACCTTACAGTGAAATGCTGAATACAACAGGTGTAGTAGACCTCACAGTGAAATGCTGAATACAACAGGTGTCGTAGACCTCACAGTGAAATGCTGAATACAACAGGTGTAGTAGACCTCACAGTGAAATGCTGAATACAACAGGTGTAGTAGACCTTATAGTGAAATGCTGAATACAACAGGTGTAGTAGACCTCACAGTGAAATGCTGAATACAACAGGTGTCGTAGACCTCACAGTGAAATGCTGAATACAACAGGTGTCGTAGACCTCTGACTTACTAACCAACAAAGCAGTTCAAGAAATAGAGTTAAGATAACAATAACGAGGTTATACACACAGGGGGTACCGGTACCCAGGCTATACACAGGGGGTACCGGTACCCAGGCTATACACGGGGGGTACCGGTACCCAGGCTATATACACAGGGGGTACCGGTACCCAGGCTATACACGGGGGGTACCGGTACCCAGGCTATACACGGGGGGTACCGGTACCCAGGCTATATACACAGGGGGTACCGGTACCCAGGCTATACACGGGGGGTACCGGTACCCAGGCTATATACACAGGGGGTACCGGTACCCAGGCTATACACGGGGGGTACCGGTACCCAGGCTATACACGGGGGGTACCGGTACCCAGGCTATACACGGGGGGTACCGGTACCCAGGCTATACACACAGGGGGTACCGGTACCCAGGCTATACACGGGGGGTACCGGTACCCAGGCTATACACGGGGGGTACCGGTACCCAGGCTATATACACAGGGGGTACCGGTACCCAGGCTTTATACACAGGGGGTACCGGTACCCAGGCTATATACACAGGGGGTACCGGTACCCAGGCTATATACACAGGGGGTACCGGTACCCAGGCTATATACACAGGGGGTACCGGTACCCAGGCTATATACACAGGGGGTACCGGTACCCAGGCTATATACACAGGGGGTACCGGTACCCAGGCTATATACACAGGGGGTACCGGTACCCAGGCTATATACACAGGGGGTACCGGTACCCAGGCTTTATACACAGGGGGTACCGGTACCCAGGCTATATACACAGGGGGTACCGGTACCCAGGCTATATACACGGGGGGTACCGGTACCGAGGCTATATACACGGGGGGTACCGGTACCCAGGCTATACACGGGGGGTACCGGTACCCAGGCTATATACACGGGGGGTACCGGTACCCAGGCTTTATACACAGGGGGTACCGGTACCCAGGCTATACACACAGGGGGTACCGGTACCCAGGCTATATACACAGGGGGTACCGGTACCCAGGCTATACACGGGGGGTACCGGTACCCAGGCTATATACACAGGGGGTACCGGTACCCGGGCTATATACACAGGGGGTACCGGTACCCAGGCTATATCGACAGGGGGGTACTGGTACCCAGGCTATATACACGGGGGGGTACCGGTACCCAGGCTATACACGGGGGGTACCGGTTAGTTGAGGTAATATGTAGGTAGAGGTAAAGTGACTAGTCAATCGGGATAGATAATATACAGTAGCAGCAGTGTTGGTAGTTGAAATAATATAATGTAGGTAATATAATGTAGGTAGGGGTAAAGTGACTAGTCAATCAGGATAGATAACATAGACCCCTGTAGAGAAGGAAGCTACTGTATGACACGCATACACACACACACACACACACACACACACACACACACACACACACACACACACACACACACACACACACACACACAGTACAATGCAGTGGAAGGAAGCTATGACTCACAGTCAGGGTTGGGGAGTAACTGATTATATATGTCATATATATTATATGTAATCAGTTATGTCATACTGTATGCACTGAACAACAGTATAAACGCAGATGTAAAGTGTTTCACGAGCTGAAATAAAAGATCCCAGAAATGTTACATAAGCACAAAAAGCTTATTTCTCTAAAATGTTGTGCACACATTTGTTCACATCCCTGTTAGTGAACATTTCTCCTTTGCCAAGAGAATCCATCCACCTGACAGGTGTGGCATATCAATAAGATGATTAAACAGCATGATCATTACACAGGTGCACCTTGTGCTGGGGGCAATAAAAGGTCACTCTATAATGTGCAGTTTTGTCACACAACACAATTCCACAGATGTGTCAAGTTTTGAGGGAGCGTGCAATTCGTATACTGATTGCAGGAATGCTCACCAGAGCTATTGCCAAATAATTGAATGAACATTTCTCTACCATAAACCGCCTCCAACGTTGTTTTAGAGCTTTTGCCAGTACATCCAACCAGCCTCACAACAGTACCAAAAGCATTCCAGGGCACTACCTCAAAGCTGGTTGAGGGAATGCAAAGCTGTCATCAAGGCAAAGGGTGGCTAAGAATCTCAAATATAAATATATTTTGATTTGTTTAACACTTTGTTTGGTTACTACATGATTCCATTTGTGTTATTTCATAGTTTTCATGTCTTCACTATTATTCTACAATGTGAACATTGTAAAAAGAAAAGAGAAACCCTGGAATGAGTAGATGTGTCCAAACTTTTGACCGGTAGTGTGTGTGTGTGTGTGTGTGTGTGTGTGTGTGTGTGTACAGTGTGTCCCCCACAAGGGAAAACTTCCCCCAGTACCCCTTTGGTACTGGTACTTCCTGTATGTAGCGCCACATTGATCTGGTACTTCCTGTATATAGCTCCACATTGATCTGGTACTCCCTGTATATAGCTCCACATTGATCTGGTACTGGTACTTCCTGTATATAGCTCCACATTGATCTGGTACTTCCTGTATATAGCTCCACATTGATCTGGTACTCCCTGTATATAGCTCCACATTGATCTGGTACTGGTACTTCCTGTATATAGCTCCACATTGATCTGGTACTTCCTGTATATAGCTCCACATTGATCTGGTACTCCCTGTATATAGCTCCACATTGATCTGGTACTCCCTGTATATAGCTCCACATTGATCTGGTACTCCCTGTATATAGCTCCACATTGATCTGGTACTTCCTGTATATAGCTCCACATTGATCTGGTACTCCCTGTATATAGCTCCACATTGATCTGGTACTTCCTGTATATAGCTCCACATTGACCTGGTACTCCCTGTATATAGCTCCACATTGATCTGGTACTCCCTGTATATAGCTCCACATTGATCTGGTACTTCCTGTATATAGCTCCACATTGATCTGGTACTCCCTGTATATAGATCCACATTGATCTGGTACTTCCTGTATATAGCTCCACATTGATATGGTACTCCCTGTATATAGCTCCACATTGATCTGGTACTTCCTGTATATAGCTCTACATTGATCTGGTACTGGTACTCCCTGTATATAGCTCCACATTGATATGGTACTGGTACTTCCTGTATATAGCTCCACATTGATCTGGTACTTCCTGTATATAGCTCCACATTGATCTGGTACTTCCTGTATATAGCTCCACATTGATCTGGTACTTCCTGTATATAGCTCTACATTGATCTGGTACTGGTACTTCCTGTATATAGCTCCACATTGATCTGGTACTCCCTGTATATAGCTCCACATTGATCTGGTACTGGTACTTCCTGTATATAGCTCCACATTGATCTGGTACTTCCTGTATATAGCTCCACATTGATCTGGTACTTCCTGTATATAGCTCCACATTGATCTGGTACTGGTACTTCCTGTATATAGCTCCACATTGATCTGGTACTTCCTGTATCTAGCTCCACATTGATCTGGTACTTCCTGTATATAGCTCCACATTGATCTGGTACTGGTACTTCCTGTATATAGCTCCACATTGATCTGGTACTTCCTGTATCTAGCTCCACATTGATCTGGTACTTCCTGTATCTAGCTCCACATTGATCTCGTACTTCCTGTATATACAGTTGAAGTCGGAAGTTTACATACACTTTGCACACACAAATATACACACACACACAGTGTATAAAGCTGTGATCCTCCTAGTCGAGTCCTCTGTGACCTCGTTGTGACAGCCTGTCATATAATCATATCATAACGGAGTGGTGGGTGTAATGGCCATTATTCACTAACAGACATTATTCAATAATCATGTCATTAAGGTACAGGAGACAGTGTGGTTCCCCTTTAACCTTTAACCTCGATGGTTCAAGCCCCATTTCATTAAGGTACAGGAGACAGTGTGGTTCCCCTTTAACCTTTAACCTCGATGGTTCAAGCCCCATTTCATTAAGGTACAGGAGACAGTATGGTTCCCCTTTAACCTTTAACCTCGATGGTTCAAGCCCCATTTCATTAAGGTACAGGAGACAGTGTGGTTCCCCTTTAACCTCGATGGTTCAAGCCCCATTTCATTAAGGTACAGGAGACAGTGTGGTTCCCCTTTAACCTTTAACTCGATGGTTCAAGCCCCATTTCATTAAGGTACAGGAGACAGTGTGGTTCCCCTTTAACCTCGATGGTTCAAGCCCCATTTCATTAAGGTACAGGAGACAGTGTGGTTCCCCTTTAACCTCGATGGTTCAAGCCCCATTTCATTAAGGTACAGGAGACAGTGTGGTTCCCCTTTAACCTTTAACCTCGATGGTTCAAGCCCCATTTCATTAAGGTACAGGAGACAGTGTGGTTCCCCTTTAACCTCGATGGTTCAAGCCCCATTTCATTAAGGTACAGGAGACAGTATGGTTCCCCTTTAACCTTTAACTCGATGGTTCAAGCCCCATTTCATTAAGGTACAGGAGACAGTGTGGTTCCCCTTTAACCTCGATGGTTCAAGCCCCATTTCATTAAGGTACAGGAGACAGTATGGTTCCCCTTTAACCTTTAACTCGATGGTTCAAGCCCCATTTCATTAAGGTACAGGAGACAGTGTGGTTCCCCTTTAACCTCGATGGTTCAAGCCCCATTTCATTAAGGTACAGGAGACAGTATGGTTCCCCTTTAACCTTTAACTCGATGGTTCAAGCCCCATTTCATTAAGGTACAGGAGACAGTGTGGTTCCCCTTTAACCTCGATGGTTCAAGCCCCATTTCATTAAGGTACAGGAGACAGTATGGTTCCCCTTTAACCTTTAACTCGATGGTTCAAGCCCCATTTCATTAAGGTACAGGAGACAGTGTGGTTCCCCTTTAACCTCACTCGATGGTTCAAGCCCCATTTCATTAAGGTACAGGAGACAGTGTGGTTCCCCTTTAACCTCGATGGTTCAAGCCCCATTTCATTAAGGTACAGGAGACAGTATGGTTCCCCTTTAACCTTTAACTCGATGGTTCAAGCCCCATTTCATTAAGGTACAGGAGACAGTGTGGTTCCCCTTTAACCTCACTCGATGGTTCAAGCCCCATTTCATTAAGGTACAGGAGACAGTGTGGTTCCCCTTTAACCTTTAACTCGATGGTTCAAGCCCCATTTCATTAAGGTACAGGAGACAGTGTGGTTCCCCTTTAACCTCACTCGATGGTTCAAGCCCCATTTCATTAAGGTACAGGAGACAGTGTGGTTCCCCTTTAACCTTTAACTCGATGGTTCAAGCCCCATTTCATTAAGGTACAGGAGACAGTGTGGTTCCCCTTTAACCTCACTCGATGGTTCAAGCCCCATTTCATTAAGGTACAGGAGACAGTGTGGTTCCCCTTTAACCTCACTCGATGGTTCAAGCCCCATTTCAGCTGTTTCCCCCCATCAATCGTCACATTTAGGCCTATACAGCCACGGCCGGCTCCAGAATGATATGTTTAGCTGTTTCAAAGCTTGCCTGTTGCAATTTAACAGTTAAACATGACTCAGGCCCAACCCATCGCCCTACACCTCTCCTGTCTACTTCCACTGGTGACTGTCTGTGGTGTTGAACTCTCTGACTGCCTCGTAGGATCTTAGATGACACTGGGATTTATCGTTAACGTATAGGGCTGTACATCTCTGTTAGTCAGTGTTGTATAACCCTGTTGATATCGCTGGTACAGGTTATAGCCTGATGCTCGTCAGTGATTCAACACCTAAACGTTTCTCTGTAGTGTTCAGGTAGTCCTAGGCTTCGGCATTACTCTGCAGTGTTCAACACGTCCTAAAGGGGGGGAAGTTATTATTCTGTGTATTGAGTATTTTCCTTGAAACCCAATAAGCTACAGCCTACCTTATATTTATTGCTTTTATTACCCTCATTAAATTTGAAAAAAATAAATAACATTTGTCATTTAAGTCATTTAGTCTGTCTTTTTATTCATCTTTTAAACCTTCTGTTCTTGGCGCAAACTTTGAGCACTGTTTGAGATCTATAGATGAATTTAAACTGATTGACCGCACGTATGGCCACGTAAACAACCTCATAGGTTCTTATCACTGCAATGAGCCGTGTATAATTGGCCGTAACAGTGGACGAGCGGCACGGGAACGCGCGGTCACCCTGGCTCCGCTCTGTCCGCTCACGGCACGGACGCGCGCAAAGGGATTGCCGTGGCTCTCCGTCTCTCGCTGTTCTGCTTCTCTCTCTGAAGTTGATCTGTAATCGAGCTGCTGTTCGGCCGGTGACGTTAATTAATCATCTGTGGAGGTTGACGATCAGAAATGGACGGAATGACGTTTCCATGGATGAGTCGAGACGTTTGATGGAGGTTTCGTTGGGAATAATCGATGCCTTTCTGAGTCTACAGGAAATGTAAGTACGCAAATGTGGTCATAGTCAATTGAGAATGACAGGTAGCCTACAACGTGTACGCCGACCCCCTTTTGGAATACGCCTGACTGGTCATTATAGCCTGAGGGACAGAAAGACTAATATTTCTAAAATGTTCTATTAATTTAAAGCAAACATTGAGAAAACATTAGGCTATATGTTACGTGGGCTAATGTCCTTATGAGCTTAAAGGGATAGTTCAGGATTTTGGCAGTGACCCACTGGGCACACGCTGGTTGAGCCAACGTTGTTTTCCACGTCAATTCAAAGACATTCAACAGAAGTTGAAATGAGCAGTGGAGCGGCCCTTTATCTACTTCACCCAGAGTCAGATGTACTCCTGTATCCCATTAGTTTTATTTAGGCTATCTGCTTCCAGTATGAAGGAAGAAGACCGTTTTGCGAGCCAATGCTAACTAGTGTTAGCACAATGACTGGAAGTTTATAGGAACCACTAGCATGCAAGCCAGGGCTGTGGGCTGTCAGCAGTTATTGGAGACGTTACAATATTTTTTTGTTATACCACACAAATGATCCAAATGACAAGCTACTCTGATTTACACACGGAGATCAATAAAACCATCGACCAATGTCTTAAAGACAACCAATAGTGTAGGCCAATGAAAAGAGTGGACGCACAGATCTCCGGCCTAGATTATGAGGAGGAAATGTATAGTCCAACTTTCCAGTGGCACTCACCTATTCAAACAGATTCTTCCCGCAATTGTATTTAAAAAATATTGCGAAATACCTTCTACCTGCTGTTCGCTGACATCGACAGCTCAACAATCAGCTGTTTTATATGTGCTGCTCAGCGGCGGGATTCCTGACTGTAGACAATGCGCTCATACTGTGACAACACAATCTACAGCGATTTAAAAATCAACTATTGATCCTCTATTATGCTGGTGTAGTATTTTCAATGATTTCATTTGTTTTTATAGAGACAGGAGTCATTATATAATTTGACACATGTATTAAACTTAATCTGCAGCCCTTCCTGCAGGGCTGCGTGTTCTTCCTGCAGGGCTGCGTGTTCTTCCTGTAGCGCTGTGTGTTCTTCCTGCAGGGCTGTGTGTTCTTCCTGCAGGGCTGCGTGTTCTTCCTGTAGCGCTGTGTGTTCTTCCTGCAGGGCTGTGTGTTCTTCCTGCAGGGCTGCGTGTTCTTCCTGCAGGGCTGCGTGTTCTTCCTGCAGGGCTGTGTGTTCTTCCTGCAGCGCTGTGTGTTCTTCCTGTAGGGCTGTGTGTTCTTCCTGCAGGGCTGCGTGTTCTTCCTGTAGCGCTGTGTGTTCTTCCTGCAGGGCTGTGTGTTCTTCCTGCAGGGCTGCGTGTTCTTCCTGTAGCGCTGTGTGTTCTTCCTGCAGGGCTGTGTGTTCTTCCTGCAGGGCTGCGTGTTCTTCCTGCAGGGCTGCGTGTTCTTCCTGCAGCGCTGTGTGTTCTTCCTGTAGGGCTGTGTGTTCTTCCTGCAGGGCTGTGTGTTCTTCCTGCAGGGCTGTGTGTTCTTCCTGCAGCGCTGTGTGTTCTTCCTGCAGGGCTGCGTGTTCTTCCTGTAGGGCTGTGTGTTCTTCCTGCAGGGCTGTGTGTTCTTCCTGCAGCGCTGCGTGTTCTTCCTGTAGCGCTGTGTGTTCTTCCTGTAGCGCTGTGTGTTCTTCCTGCAGGGCTGTGTGTTCTTCCTGCTGCGTGTTCTTCCTGCTGTGTGTTCTTCCTGCAGGGCTGCGTGTTCTTCCTGCAGGGCTGTGTGTTCTTCCTGCAGGGCTGTGTGTTCTTCCTGCTGCGTGTTCTTCCTGCTGTGTGTTCTTCCTGCAGGGCTGTGTGTTCTTCCTGCAGGGCTGTGTGTTCTTCCTGCAGGGCTGTGTGTTCTTCCTGTAGGGCTGTGTGTTCTTCCTGCAGGGCTGCGTGTTCTTCCTGTAGCGCTGTGTGTTCTTCCTGCAGGGCTGTGTGTTCTTCCTGCAGGGCTGTGTGTTCTTCCTGCAGGGCTGCGTGTTCTTCCTGCAGGGCTGCGTGTTCCTCCTGCAGGGCTGTGTGTTCTTCCTGCAGGGCTGTGTGTTCTTCCTGCTGTGTGTTCTTCCTGCAGGGCTGTGTGTTCTTCCTTCAACCCTTCCTGCAGGGCTGCGTGTTCTTCCTGCAGGGCTGTGTGTTCTTCCTGCAGGGCTGTGTGTTCTTCCTGCAGGGCTGTGTGTTCTTCCTGCAGGGCTGTGTGTTCTTCCTTCAACCCTTCCTGCAGGGCTGTGTGTTCTTCCTGCAGGGCTGTGTTTTCTTCCTGCAGGGCTGTGTGTTCTTCCTGCAGGGCTGTGTGTTCTTCCTGCTGTGTGTTCTTCCTGCTGTGTGTTCTTCCTGCTGTGTGTTCTTCCTTCAACCCTTCCTGCAGGGCTGCGTGTTCTTCCTGCTGTGTGTTCTTCCTGCAGGGCTGCGTGTTCTTCCTGCAGGGCTGTGTGTTCTTCCTGCAGGGCTGTGTGTTCTTCCTGTAGGGCTGTGTGTTCTTCCTGCTGTGTGTTCTTCCTGCTGTGTGTTCTTCCTGCAGGGCTGTGTGTTCTTCCTGCAGGGCTGCGTGTTCTTCCTGCAGGGCTGCGTGTTCTTCCTGCTGTGTGTTCTTCCTGCAGGGCTGTGTGTTCTTCCTGCAGGGCTGTGTGTTCTTCCTGCAGGGCTGTGTGTTCTTCCTGCAGGGCTGTGTGTTCTTCCTGCAGGGCTGTGTGTTCTTCCTGCTGTGTGTTCTTCCTGCAGGGCTGTGTGTTCTTCCTGCTGTGTGTTCTTCCTGCAGGGCTGTGTGTTCTTCCTTCAACCCTTCCTGCAGGGCTGTGTGTTCTTCCTGCAGGGCTGCGTGTTCTTCCTGCAGGGCTGCGTGTTCTTCCTGCTGTGTGTTCTTCCTGCAGGGCTGTGTGTTCTTCCTGCAGGGCTGTGTGTTCTTCCTGCAGGGCTGTGTGTTCTTCCTGCAGGGCTGTGTGTTCTTCCTGCAGGGCTGTGTGTTCTTCCTGCTGTGTGTTCTTCCTGCAGGGCTGTGTGTTCTTCCTGTAGGGCTGTGTGTTCTTCCTTCAACCCTTCCTGCAGGGCTGTGTGTTCTTCCTGCAGGGCTGTGTGTTCTTCCTGCAGGGCTGTGTGTTCTTCCTGCTGCGTGTTCTTCCTGCTGTGTGTTCTTCCTGCAGGGCTGCGTGTTCTTCCTGCAGGGCTGTGTGTTCTTCCTGCAGGGCTGTGTGTTCTTCCTGCTGCGTGTTCTTCCTGCTGTGTGTTCTTCCTGCAGGGCTGTGTGTTCTTCCTGCAGGGCTGTGTGTTCTTCCTGCAGGGCTGTGTGTTCTTCCTGTAGGGCTGTGTGTTCTTCCTGCAGGGCTGCGTGTTCTTCCTGTAGCGCTGTGTGTTCTTCCTGCAGGGCTGTGTGTTCTTCCTGCAGGGCTGTGTGTTCTTCCTGCAGGGCTGCGTGTTCTTCCTGCAGGGCTGCGTGTTCCTCCTGCAGGGCTGTGTGTTCTTCCTGCAGGGCTGTGTGTTCTTCCTGCTGTGTGTTCTTCCTGCAGGGCTGTGTGTTCTTCCTTCAACCCTTCCTGCAGGGCTGCGTGTTCTTCCTGCAGGGCTGTGTGTTCTTCCTGCAGGGCTGTGTGTTCTTCCTGCAGGGCTGTGTGTTCTTCCTGCAGGGCTGTGTGTTCTTCCTTCAACCCTTCCTGCAGGGCTGTGTGTTCTTCCTGCAGGGCTGTGTTTTCTTCCTGCAGGGCTGTGTGTTCTTCCTGCAGGGCTGTGTGTTCTTCCTGCTGTGTGTTCTTCCTGCTGTGTGTTCTTCCTGCTGTGTGTTCTTCCTTCAACCCTTCCTGCAGGGCTGCGTGTTCTTCCTGCTGTGTGTTCTTCCTGCAGGGCTGCGTGTTCTTCCTGCAGGGCTGTGTGTTCTTCCTGCAGGGCTGTGTGTTCTTCCTGTAGGGCTGTGTGTTCTTCCTGCTGTGTGTTCTTCCTGCTGTGTGTTCTTCCTGCAGGGCTGTGTGTTCTTCCTGCAGGGCTGCGTGTTCTTCCTGCAGGGCTGCGTGTTCTTCCTGCTGTGTGTTCTTCCTGCAGGGCTGTGTGTTCTTCCTGCAGGGCTGTGTGTTCTTCCTGCAGGGCTGTGTGTTCTTCCTGCAGGGCTGTGTGTTCTTCCTGCAGGGCTGTGTGTTCTTCCTGCTGTGTGTTCTTCCTGCAGGGCTGTGTGTTCTTCCTGCTGTGTGTTCTTCCTGCAGGGCTGTGTGTTCTTCCTTCAACCCTTCCTGCAGGGCTGTGTGTTCTTCCTGCAGGGCTGCGTGTTCTTCCTGCAGGGCTGCGTGTTCTTCCTGCTGTGTGTTCTTCCTGCAGGGCTGTGTGTTCTTCCTGCAGGGCTGTGTGTTCTTCCTGCAGGGCTGTGTGTTCTTCCTGCAGGGCTGTGTGTTCTTCCTGCAGGGCTGTGTGTTCTTCCTGCTGTGTGTTCTTCCTGTAGGGCTGTGTGTTCTTCCTGTAGGGCTGTGTGTTCTTCCTTCAACCCTTCCTGCAGGGCTGTGTGTTCTTCCTGCAGGGCTGTGTGTTCTTCCTGCAGGGCTGTGTGTTCTTCCTGCAGGGCTGTGTGTTCTTCCTGCAGGGCTGCGTGTTCTTCCTGCAGGGCTGCGTGTTCTTCCTGCAGGGCTGCGTGTTCTTCCTGCAGGGCTGCGTGTTCTTCCTGCAGGGCTGCGTGTTCTTCCTGCAGGGCTGCGTGTTCTTCCTGCAGGGCTGTGTGTTCTTCCTGCTGTGTGTTCTTCCTGCAGGGCTGTGTGTTCTTCCTGCTGTGTGTTCTTCCTGCAGGGCTGTGTGTTCTTCCTGTAGGGCTGTGTGTTCTTCCTGTAGGGCTGTGTGTTCTTCCTGCAGGGCTGCGTGTTCTTCCTGCAGGGCTGCGTGTTCTTCCTGCAGGGCTGCGTGTTCTTCCTGCAGGGCTGTGTGTTCTTCCTTCAACCCTTCCTGCAGGGCTGTGTGTTCTTCCTGCAGGGCTGTGTGTTCTTCCTGCAGGGCTGTGTGTTCTTCCTGCAGGGCTGTGTGTTCTGCCTGCAGGGCTGTGTGTTCTGCCTGCAGGGCTGTGTGTTCTTCCTGCAGGGCTGTGTGTTCTTCCTGCAGGGCTGTGTGTTCCTCCATGTGCTGTGCTCTCTCTCCCCAAGGCCAGATAATCACCACTTATTATTCTGAATTCAAGGGATGGTGGTCAGTAACCCCATATGAGGTTACTGTTAAAATAATATTTTAAAAGACTATCTATGGTAACACATACTGTATTCCAATGGCAGTGGCTAAAGTAACAACATTTAATATTTTTTAAATCCTAAACACCAAGTTAGACCTACCTTATAAATTAGGCCGTCATCACTGTCAAATCGTGAATTATATAATTCTTCACGTTTTACCGGTGAAACGTCCATGCTGCAATGCCAACCATTTGATCCCCCAATCAGTTTCATGGGAATATGCATTTCGATCTTGTAGAATGATGTAAATAAGGATGGCTAACCGGGCCGAACTAATCACATTATAGAGCGGATGGCGTTAAACCAAATTCTACAGTTCAACACAATCGTCCTCAATTGTCCTAAGAAATGTCATGGTGTTTTGGGGGTCGAACAGTAGCCTGACAAATAAACTTTGATTTGATCATGCTATTATGTTCAGTTTTATGTAGAATACTAATCATTACGGGATCTTGCGAGCCGTTTCTGAGAAGTGAGGCAGAGTCGCTCCGCTGTGCACCGGCAGTACGACACCCCGGATTTTTACAAGGTTGGATGACTTCAGGCAGCTCTACATCTCTGATTTTTATTAGGTTGGATGATTTCAGGCAGCTCTACATCTCTGATTTTTATAAGGTTGGGTGACTTCAGGCAGCTCTACATCTCTGATTTTTATTAGGTTGGATGATTTCAGGCAGCTCTACATCTCTGATTTTTATAAGGTTGGGTGACTTCAGGCAGCTCTACATCTCTGATTTTTATTAGGTTGGATGATTTCAGGCAGCTCTACATCTCTGATTTTTATTAGGTTGGATGATTTCAGGCAGCTCTACATCTCTGATTTTTATAAGGTTGGGTGACTTCAGGCAGCTCTACATCTCAGATTTTTATAAGGTTGGATGACTTCAGGCAGCTCTACATCTCTGATTTTTATTAGGTTGGATGACTTCAGGCAGCTCTACATCTCTGATTTTTATTAGGTTGGATGACTTCAGGCAGCTCTACATCTCTGATTTTTATTAGGTTGGATGATTTCAGGAGTTTCAGGCAGCTCTATGAACTAAGTGGTGCATTCAGTTGACTACATTTTGTTCCTTTTATACCATTGCAGCAGCGCAAAAGATTCTGGGCTGACCCAAAATTATTTGGGGCTAAAGCTCCGAAAGCCAGGTCCTAGTGACGTCCATGATGCTAGCTGTTCCCATAAACTTCCAGTCATTGCGCAACGCTAGTTAGCAATTGCGCTAACGGTTGTTAGCAAATGCCTTCAAACTAAATGCAGAGAAAATGGTATCCACGTGTTGTCTGCTTCCCCATGTAACAGTATAACTTTAAACCGTCCCCTCGCCCCGACACGGGCGCGAACCAGGGACCCTCTGCACACATCAACAACTGACACCCACGAAGCGTCGTTACCCATCGCTCCACAAAAGCAGCGGCCCTTGCAGAGCAAGGGGCAACACTACTTCTAGGTTTCAGAGCAAGTGACGTAACTGATTGAAACGCTACTAGCGCGTACCCGCTAACTAGCTAGCCATTTCACATCCGTTACACCCAGTCAGATGAAAGGGCCTCATTGGGGAAGTCCTGAGTCCTTTTAAGGTAAACAAAAGGTGGTACATACCTCATGTAGGTTGTGATTAGCCATATAGGCTCCCTAGTGGCCTATAGGCGCAGCGGTCTAAGGCACTGCATCTCAGTGCAAGAGGCGTCACTACAGTCCCTGGTTCGTATCCAGGCTGTATCACATCCGGCCGTGATTGGGAGTCCCATAGGGCGGCGCATAAATGGCCCAGCATCGTCCGGTTTTGGACAGGGGGTAGGCCGTCATTGTAAATAAGAATTTGTTCTTAACTGATTTGCCAAGTTAAATAAATCTAATTAAAATATAATTTTTTTTTAATTAGGCTATATATATATATATATATATATATCCTAATTTGTCTGTTATAGTTGATATGGACAGTGATATGAGCTGGCTGTGGGTTTGGCCTGTCTAGTGTCTGTTATAGTTGACATGGACAGTGCTATGTGTGTGGCAGGGGGAAACTTGGAGTCAGTGGGTGTTGCAGAGTTGGCCTGTGAGCAGAGTTGGCCTGTGAGCAGAGTTGGCCTGTGAGCAGAGTTGGCCTGTGAGCAGAGTTGGCCTGTGAGCAGAGTTGGCCTGTGAGCAGAGTTGGCCTGTGAGCAGAGTTGGCCTGTGAGCAGAGTTGGCCTGTGAGCAGAGTTGGCCTGTGTGTGTGTGTGTGTGTGTAGCAGAGGAGGCTGGTGGGAGGAGGTTTAAGAGGACGGGTTCGTTGTAATGGATGGAATAAATGGAACAGTATCAAACAAATGAAAACCACACGGTTGATTCTGTTGCATTTATTCCATTCCAGCCATTACAACGAACCTGTCCTCCTGTAGCCCCCTTCCACCAGCCTCCTCTGTTGTATAAAGTTGGCTGGGCTCTCTCTGTTTCATACCAGACAACAGCCTTTTCTCCTTCGTCTACTAGACAATAAGGCCAGACGATGTGAGTGTTCCTCAGTAACAAGCCCAGGCTGTTGTAGATGAATATTATATGAAATATAACAGCAAATTAAACAGAAATATGTTCTGCTGCTGTCGTCATTGGAATGGATGCCACGTGATCTCTGTTACTAGTAATAACTTAGGCTACCTGAGAAGAATTAACCTGTCAACTCTGATTCACCTCATAGACTTGTAGAAAAGTATTTGAGCAGGAGATAAGAGATAGAGATTGGGGGGGGGGTGCTATAGGTCCCCAGGCTTCAACACCAGTTGGACAGGTTTTATAACTGCTGATTTGGCCTACTACATTCAGCCTGAACATGATCATGACTTTCCACTTTCCAACCAGTACTGGTGTGTACAACCAGCAGAACCATTACTTTAAAGATCCACTCTCAAACTTTGAGTATAATTTCAGTCAGTAGTTCTGAAGTAGCGCTCGAAAGCCTTTAACGGGGCCCTGAAAATAGCATTCTAAGTCACTGTGTGCAGATATGTGGACTATAACACAGGGTCTTCTGTCACTGTCTAACTGGTCAATGTGCATCTTGCTAGCTGTCACTCAAATGGCGAGGGACTGGAACTCCTGTTGCTAGGGGGCTGGCCCACGGGACCCAAGCTTGCCGTACTCAAAATGACGCCACAGAAAACAGTCACCTTTCAAGACAGAAAACGGTCACTTTCAAGCCAGGAAACGGTCACTTTTAAGCCAGGAAACGGTCACTTTTAAGCCAGGAAACGGTCACTTTTAAGCCAGGAAATGGTCACTTTCAAGCCAGAAAACAGTCACTTTCAAACTATGGGTTTTGTGGTTGAGGTAAAACAATAATTCTGGTCATAGGTTATTAATGGATGAACTACACATTGACACATTCAGCCCAAAGTGGGACGTTTAAACAACACTTATGTAGTCACCAAAGTTCCAGAGAATGTCTTTAATCAATTCCCTTGGGTGACTGTGAGACTGAGATACAGACGGCCAGACAGACACTGTGCTCAGCTCCCTCCTGTACTCCCTGTTCACGCATGACTGCATGGCCACGCATGCCTCCCAACTCAATCATCAAGTTTGCTGATGACACAACAGTGGTGGACCTGATTACCGACGAGACTGGCTATAGGGAGGAGGTGAGAGCCCTGGCGGAGTGGTGCCAGGAAATGAACCTCCCTCAATGTCAACAAAACCAATGAGTACAGGAGACTATAGCCACTGCCTGTTCACACCGCTATCATCCAGAAGGCGGACACAGTAGAGGTGCATCAAAGCTGGGACAGAGAGACTGAAAAACAGCTTCTATCTCCAGGCCATCAGACTGTTAAACAGTCGTCACTAGCCAGCCTCCGTCCAGTACCCTGCCCTGAACCTTAGTCACTGTTACTAGCCGGCTACCACCTGGTACTCAACTCTGCACCTTAGAGACTACTGCCCTATGTAAATAGACATGGAATCCCTGGTCACTTTAATAATGTTTACATACTGTTTTGCCTACTTCATATGTACAGTTGAAGTCGGAAGTTTACATACACTTAGGTTGGAGTCATTAACTTGTTTTTCAATCACTCCACACATTTCTTGTTAACAAACTATAGTTTTGGCAAGTCGGTTAGGACATCTACTTTGTGCGTGACACCAGTAATTTTTTCAACAATTGTTTACAGACAGATTATTTCACTTATAATTCACTGTATCACAATTCCAGTGGGTCAGAAGTTTACATACACTAAGTTGACTGTGCCTATAAACAGCTTGGAAAATTCCAGTAAATGTCATGGCTTTAGAAGCTTCTGATAGGCTAATTGACATCATTTGAGTCAATTGGAGGTGTACCTGTAGATGTATTTCAAGGCCTACCTTCAAACTCAGTGCTTCTTTGCTTGACATCATGGGACAATCAAAAAAAATCAGCCAACACCTCAGGAAAAAAAATTGTAGACCTCCAGAAGTCTGGTTCATCCTTGAGAGCAATTTCCAAACGCCTGAAGGTACCACGTTCAACTGTACAAACAATAGTACGCAAGTATAAACACCATGGGACCACGCAGCCGTCATACCGCTCAGGAAGGAGACACGTTCTGTCTCCAAGAGATGAACGTACTTTGGTGCGAAAAGTGCAAATCAATCCCAGAACAACAGCAATGGACCTTGTGAAGATGTTGGAGGAAACAGGTACAAAAGTTTCTATATCCACAGTAAAACGAGTCCTATATCGACATAACCTGAAAGGCCGCTCAGCAAGGAAGAAGCCACTGCTCCAAAACCGCCATAAAAAAGCCAGACTACAGTTTGCAACTGCACATGGGGACAAAGATCGTACTTTTTGGAGAAATGTCCTCTGGTCTGATGAAACAAAAATAGAACTGTTTGGCCATAATGACCATCGTTATGTTTGGAGGAAAAAGGGGGAGGCTTGCAAGCCGAAGAACACCATCCTAACTGTGAAGCACGGGGGTGGCAGCATCATGTTGTGGGGGTGCTTTGCTGCAGGAGGGACTGGTGCACTTCACAAAATACATGGCATCATGAGGAAGGAAAATGATGTGGATATATTGAAGCAACATCTCAAGACATCAGTCAGGAAGTTAAAGCTTGGTCGCAAATGGATCTTCCAAATGGACAATGACCCCAAGTACACTTCCAAAGTTGTGGCAAAATGGCTTAAGGACAACAAAGTCAAGGTATTGGAGCGGCCATCACAAAGCCCTGACCTCAATCCTATAGAAAATTTGTGGGCAGAACTGAAAAGGCGTGTTAACAATTTAAAGGCAATGCTACCAAATACTAATTGAGTGTATGTAAACTTCTGACCCACTGGGAATGTGATGAAAGAAATAATTCCGACATTTCAATTTCTTAAAATAAAGTGGTGATCCTAATTATTACCGAACCAAGATGGCGCTGACGGAGAAGGGCGACATCTTAAGCGTTTCAACCTGCTATTGACTTTTTATCGTGTTTATCAAAGTTCCTACTAGTTTCACATATGACCGCCACTTCTGGACGTCAGACCGACAGTTACTAACCTCCTGTTCGACTTTGAATACGACTTCAACTCCGACTCAGCTGTTCCACTGCTCCTACCGGACCCTTTGTTCCATGGGCTACCAAAACACAGCATGCGTAGACGCGGGAGACGAGGCGCTCCCGTCTGTTCTATTGACCAAATGCCCAGTCCCTGGAGAATAAGATGGATGAGTTTTGTTTCGAGAGTCTCCTATCAGAGTGACTTGAAAATACTGCCATATCATGTCTTCCTGAAACGTGGAAGGATGATGACGCTATGCACGTAGTACTCGGTGGATTCTCCATGCAGCGGCAGGATCGTAGGATCTACCAAGAGTTCTCAATTCGTAACTATCACGGCTGTCTACATTCCATCAGAAGCCAACACCACTCTGGCACTCAATTCACTGTATGGGGCCATGAAACAAACAGGAAACCACTCACCCAGAGACTGCGTTTCTGGTGGGCGGAGACTTAAAACCGTACTACCTCACTTCTACCAACATGTCTCCACTAGGAGTGATACAATTCTAGACCACTTTTACCCACAGAAACACATACAAGGCCCTCCCTTCGGCACATCTGACCATGACTCCATTCTCCTGTTTACAAACAAAAGCTCAAACAGGAAGTACCAGTGATGTGCCCAATACGGAAGTGGTTCGATGAAGCAGACGCGAGGGCGACACCGATTCAACCCTGAGAAATTTCAGAACTCAAGAACTCGGATACCTGTGTCAACACCTACTACTGACTAGTCAGCTAGCTATGTTGCCATGGAGCCCGCTTGGCCTGGAACAACTAATGAACGTTTCCAGCGCTGTAGAAGCTGTGTTTTATTACGAGACAATATTGACAATCCGGAGTTCCAATGAGGCGGCAGTTTGACTAAAACTGAATAAAAAGAAGAAGAAACTACACTATGAAACAAAAGATGAATGACAGTAAAAAGCTTTGGAGCACCTTGAATTACATTTAGGGCAAAAAGGCAAACTCAGCTCCGTCACTGAGGCGGCTCATTCATCACAAAATCCACTGATATTACCAACTACTTTTAATACATTTTTTAATTGGTAAGATAAGGAAACTTAGGCATGACATGCCAGCAACAAACGCTGACACTACACATCCAAGTACATCTAACCAAATTATGAAAGACAACAATTGTAATTTTGAATTCCTTAAAGTGAGTTTGGAAGAAGTGAAAAAAATGATTGTCTTTCAACAATGACAAGCCACCGGGGTCTGACGATCTGGATGGAATTTGTTTTAGGATAATAGCAGACGATATTGCCACTCCTGTTTGTCATATCTTCAATTTAAGCCTACTAGGTGCCCTCAGGCCTGGAGGGACGCTAAAGTCATTCCACTACCCAAGAATAGTAAAGCCCCCTTTACTGGCTCAAATAGCCGACCAATCAGACTGTTACCAACCCTTAGTAAACTTCTGGGAAAAATGGTGTTTGAACACATACAATGCTATTTTACAGTAAACAAATTGACAAGACTTTCAGCACACTTATAGGGAAGGACACTCAACAAGCACAGCACTTACACAAATGACTGATGATTGGTTGAGAGATTGATGATAAAATGATTGTGGGGGCTGTCTTGTTAGACTTCAGTGCAGTTTTTGACATTATTAATCATAGTCTGCTGCTGGAAAAACGTATGTGTTATGGCTTTACACCCCCTGCTATAATGTGGATAAAGAGTTACCTGTCTCACAGAACACAGAGGGTGCTCTTTAATGGAAGCAAACATGAAGACAGACCGTGTATTCCCTGCTCAATAAAACTCACCAGACGGATAGTTATTTTAACTTCACTGTTGTTCCACACTGTATGGAAAAACTATATCAGGGAGGGGAAAAGGAGGGAGGGGAGAGAGCGGCGGAAAGGGAGCAGCTCCATTGTGCTTACAGGCAGTTATGTTACGTTTATTTCAGTTAGGAGAGACTGAGCTGAGGGTCACACTGAGAGTGTGACTGGGCTGAGGGTCACACTGAGAGTGTGACTGGGCTGAGGGTCACACTGAGAGTGTGACTGGGCTGAGGGTCACACTGAGAGTGTGACTGGGCTGAGGGTCACACTGAGAGTGTGACTGGGCTGAGGGTCACACTGAGAGTGTGACTGGGCTGAGGGTCACACTGAGAGTGTGACTGGGCTGAGGGTCACACTGAGAGTGTGACTGGGCTGAGGGTCACACTGAGAGTGTGACTGGGCTGAGGGTCACACTGAGAGTGTGACTGGGCTGAGGGTCACACTGAGAGTGTGACTGGGCTGAGGGTCACACTGAGAGTGTGACTGGGCTGAGGGTCACACTGTGAGTGTGACTGAGCTGAGGGTCACACTGTAACACTTAACAATTTACATTACACGGTGATGCTGTACCCTTGACACTTTACATTACACGGTGATGCTGTACCCTTGACACTTTACATTACACGGTAATGCTGTACCCTTGACACGTTACATTACACGGTGATGCTGTACCCTTGACACTTTACTTTACACGGTGATGCTGTACCCTTGACACTTTACTTTACACGGTAATGCTGTACCCTTGACACTTTACTTTACACGGTAATGCTGTACCCTTGACACTTTACTTTACACGGTGATGCTGTACCCTTGACACTTTACTTTACACGGTAATGCTGTACCCTTGACACTTTACATTACACGGTAATGCTGTACCCTTGACACTTTACATTACACGGTAATGCTGTACCCTTGACACTTTACATTACACGGTAATGCTGTACCCTTGACACTTTACTTTACACGGTGATGCTGTACCCTTGACACTTTACATTACACGGTGATGCTGTACCCTTGACACTTTACATTACACGGTGATGCTGTACCCATGACACTTTACATTATACGGTGATGCTGTACCCTTGACACTTTACATTACACGGTGATGCTGTACCCATGACACTTTACATTACACGGTGATGCTGTACCCATGACACTTTACATTACACGGTGATGCTGTACCCATGACACTTTACATTACACGGTGATGCTGTACCCATGACACTTTACATTACACGGTGATGCTGTACCCATGACACTTTACTTTACACGGTAATGCTGTACCCTTGACACTTTACATTACACGGTAATGCTGTACCCTTGACACTTTACTTTACACGGTAATGCTGTACCCTTGACACTTTACTTTACACGGTAATGCTGTACCCTTGACACTTTACATTACACGGTAATGCTGTACCCTTGACACTTTACTTTACACGGTAATGCTGTACCCTTGACATTACACGGTGATGCTGTACACTTTACATTACACGGTAATGCTGTACCCTTGACACTTTACACAGTAACGACATAATAACCTATGTCCATTACTTACTTTATGCACTGAGCCCACTGAGATAAAGCTGAGGCATTAGCACTAGGAGCTAACATGAGTTTTCATTTTTTAGACCTAGACACTCAAAGGAACTCAAAGCAAATTCCTCTGTCTGTATTCTGTCTCTACATGGTGTCTATCACTAGCAGCACCATATCACCAGGTAACATTCTGAGTATGTTGTCTAAAGAGCACCATATCACCAGGTAACATTCTGAGGATGTTGTCTAGCAGCACCATATCACCAGGTAACATTCTGAGGATGTTGTCTAGCAGCACCATATCACCAGGTAACATTCTGAGGATGTTGTCTAGCAGCACCATATCACCAGGTAACATTCTGAGGATGTTGTCTAGCAGCACCATATCACCAGGTAACATTCTGAGTATGTTGTCTAGCAGCACCATATCACCAGGTAACATTCTGAGGATGTTGTCTAGCAGCACCATATCACCAGGTAACATTCTGAGTAGGTTGTCTAACACTAACAGCAACATATCACCAGGTAACATTCTGAGGATGTTGTCTATCACTAACAGCAACATATCACCAGGTAACATTCTGAGGATGTTGTCTATCACTAGCAGCACCATATCACCAGGTAACATTCTGAGGATGTTGTCTAGCAGCACCATATCACCAGGTAACATTCTGAGGATGTTGTCTAGCAGCACCATATCACCAGGTAACATTCTGAGGATGTTGTCTAGCAGCACCATATCACCAGGTAACATTCTGAGTAGGTTGTCTAACACTAACAGCAACATATCACCAGGTAACGTTCTGAGTGTGTTGTCTATCACTAGCAGCACCATATCACCAGGGAACATTCTGAGGATGTTGTCTAGCAGCACCATATCACCAGGTAACATTCTGAGTATGTTGTCTAGCAGCACCATATCACCAGGTAACATTCTGAGTATGTTGTCTAGCAGCACCATATCACCAGGTAACATTCTGAGTATGTTGTCTAACACTAACAGCAACATATCACCAGGTAACATTCTGAGGATGTTGTCTATCACTAGCAGCACCATATCACCAGGTAACATTCTGAGGATGTTGTCTAGCAGCACCATATCACCAGGTAACATTCTGAGTATGTTGTCTATAACTAGCAGCACCATATCACCAGGTAACATTCTGAGGATGTTGTCTAGCAGCACCATATCACCAGGTAACATTCTGAGTATGTTGTCTAGCAGCACCATATCACCAGGTAACATTCTGAGGATGTTGTCTAGCAGCACCATATCACCAGGTAACATTCTGAGGATGTTGTCTAGCAGCACCATATCACCAGGTAACATTCTGAGGATGTTGTCTAGCAACACCATGTCACCAGGTAACATTCTGAGTATGTTGCCTAACAGCACCATATCACCAGGTAACATTCTGAGTGTGTTGTCTAGCAGCACCATATCACCAGGTAACATTCTGAGTATGTTATCTATCACTAACAGCACCATATCACCTGGTAACATTCTGAGTATGTTGTCTAGCAGCACCATATCACCAGATAACATTCTGAGTGTGTTGTCTAGCAGCACCATATCACCAGGTAACATTCTGAGGATGTTGTCTAGCAGCACCATATCACCAGGTAACATTCTGAGGATGTTGTCTAACAGCACCATATCACCAGGTAACATTCTGAGGATGTTGTCTAGCAGCACCATATCACCAGGTAACATTCTGAGTATGTTATCTATCACTAGCAGCACCATATCACCAGGTAACATTCTGAGTGTGTTGTCTAGCAGCACCATATCACCAGGTAACATTCTGAGTGTGTTGTCTAGCAGCACCATATCACCAGGTAACATTCTGAGTATGTTGTCTAGCAGCACCATATCACCAGGTAACATTCTGAGTATGTTGTCTATCACTAGCAGCACCATATCACCAGGTAACATTCTGAGTATGTTGTCTATCACTAGCAGCACCATATCACCAGGTAACATTCTGAGGATGTTGTCTAGCAGCACCATATCACCAGGTAACATTCTGAGGATGTTGTCTAGCAGCACCATATCACCAGGTAACATTCTGAGTATGTTGTCTAGCAGCACCATATCACCAGGTAACATTCTGAGGATGTTGTCTAGCAGCACCATATCACCAGGTAACATTCTGAGGATGTTGTCTAGCAGCACCATATCACCAGGTAACATTCTGAGTATGTTGTCTAGCAGCACCATATCACCAGGTAACATTCTGAGTATGTTGTCTAGCAGCACCATATCACCAGGTAACATTCTGAGTATGTTGTCTAACAGCACCATATCACCAGGTAACATTCTGAGTATGTTGTCTATCACTAGCAGCACCATATCACCAGGTAACATTCTGAGTATGTTGTCTATCACTAACAGCACCATATCACCATGTAACATTCTGAGTATGTTGTCTAACAGCACCATATCACCAGGTAACATTCGGAGTATGTTGTCTAACAGCACCATATCACCAGGTAACATTCTGACTATGTTGTCTATCACTAGCAGCACCATATCACCAGGTAACATTCTGAGGATGTCTAGCAGCACCATATCACCAGGTAACATTCTGAGGATGTTGTCTAGCAGCACCATATCACCAGGTAACATTCTGAGGATGTTGTCTAGCAGCACCATATCACCAGGTAACATTCTGAGGATGTTATCTATCACTAGCAGCACCATATCACCAGGTAACATTCTGAGTATGTTGTCTAGCAGCACCATATCACCAGGTAACATTCTGAGTATGTTGTCTAACAGCACCATATCACCAGGTAACATTCTGAGTATGTTGTCTAGCAGCACCATATCACCAGGTAACATTCTGAGTATGTTGTCTAGCAGCACCATATCACCAGGTAACATTCTGAGTATGTTGTCTAGCAGCACCATATCACCAGGTAACATTCTGAGTATGTTGTCCATCACTAGCAGCACCATATCACCAGGTAACATTCTGAGCATGTTGTCTAGCAGCACCATATCACCAGGTAACATTCTGAGTATGTTGCCTAACAGCACCATATCAACAGGTAACATTCTGAGGATGTTGTCTAGCAGCACCATATCACCAGGTAACATTCTGAGGATGTTGTCTATCACTAGCAGCACCATATTTGTTTGTATTGGTCTGTCCTGATTGGTCTGTGTGTTTCCTCAGAGCCTTTGTGATGTTGGAGTGTCATGTGGTGTGACAGTGCGGGGGTTCCGGGGCTCACGCATCGGAATGCCACAGGGTTCCACGCCGACACCGCTGCTCGTCTTCCTATTGGCCACGCTGGGATACGGTGAGTGGGAGGGGCTTGAGGGTTTCAGTGCTGGCCTGGAACAAAACTTTGGCACAGGGTTCCACGCCGTTGCTCCTCTTCCTATTGGCCACGCTGGAATGGAGCGTCATATCAATCAATCAAATGTATTTACAAAGTCCTTTTTACATCAGCTGATGTCTCAAAGTGCTGTACAGAAACCCAGCCTAAAACCCCAAACAGCAAGCAATGCAGGTGTAGAAGCACGGTGGCTAGGAAAAACTCCCTAGGAAGAAACCTAGAGAGGAACCAGGCTCTGAGGGGTGGACCAGTCTTCTACTGGCTGTGCCGGGTAGAGAGGAACCAGACTCTGAGGGGTGACCAGTCCTCTACTGGCTGTACTGGGTAGACCAGAGGAACCAGGCTCTGAGGGGTGGCCAGTCCTCTACTGGCTGTACTGGGTAGACCAGAGGAACCAGGCTCTGAGGGGTGACCAGTCCTCTACTGGCTGTACTGGGTAGACCAGAGGAACCAGGCTCTGAGGGGTGACCAGTCCTCTACTGGCTAGAGAGGAACCAGGCTCTGAGGGGTGACCAGTCCTCTACTGGCTGTACCGGGTAGAGATTATAACAGAACATGGCCATTAAGGCTGGATTCCAGATCGTTCTTAGATGATCAGCAGGATCAATTTATATTTATACATATTTTGTATATGTATTTTGTGTTTATGTTTTTATACATGTTTTGTATACATATTTTGTATGTTTGTATATATATTTTGTATGCTCGAGGGGGTACAGGGGTGGCCGTAAAGTGTGTTAGTGCTGGGCTGGAGTGAAACCTTGCACACCATACAGGTCCTCATTGAACCAGAGTGTCTAATCCCTGTGATAGTGTCTCACTGAAACGCATGATATGATGCTCGGTAGCAGGATATGATGCTCGATAGCAGGATATGATGCTCGGTAGCAGGATATGATGCTCGATAGCAGGATCTGATGCTCGGTAGCAGGATGCAAAACAATGACAATAAATTATGCCGGGTACTGTTTCCTCTTTCCCAAATGTGATCGTTATCAATGTTGTCTTTTAATGTCAGTGACTTGTAAGTAGATATGTACTTTCTTTGTTTCGCATATTTACCTTTTGACACCTGCACTGTACACACCACACACACACACACACACACACACACACACACACAGCATTCAGAAAGTATTAGTCCACATGTTGTTACATCCTGAATTCATAATGGATTAAATTGTTTTTTCTCACCCATCTACACACAATAGCCCATAATGACACCACAATAGCCCATAATGACACCACAATAGCCCATAATGACATCACAATAGCCCATAATGACATCACAATAGCCCATAATGGCATCACAATAGCCCATAATGGCATCACAATAGCCCATAATGGCATCACAATAGCCCACAATGGCATCACAATAGCCCACAATGACATCACAATACCCCATAATGAAATCACAATACCCCATAATGACAAGAGGAAAACCTGGTTCAGTCAGCTTTCCACCAGGCACTGGGAGATGAATTCACCGTTCAGCAGGACAATAACCTAAAACACAAGGCCAAATATACACTGGAGTTGCTTACCAAGATGACACTGCATTTTCCTGAGTTACAGTTTTGACTTAAATCGTCTTGAAAATCTATGGCAAGACTTGAAAATGGTTGTCTAGCAATGATCAACAACCAACCAAGATTTAAAAAAAGAATAATGGGTAAATGTTGCACAATCCAGGTGTGGAAAGCTCTTAGAGACTTACCCAGAAAGAGACTCGCAGCTCTTAGAGACTGACCCAGAAAGAGACTCGCAGCTCTTAGAGACTGACCCAGAAAGAGACTCGCAGCTCTTAGAGACTGACCCAGAACGACTCGCAGCTCTTAGAGACTGACCCAGAAAGACTCGCAGCTCTTAGAGACTGACCCAGAAAGACTCGCAGCTCTTAGAGACTGACCCAGAAAGAGACTCGCAGCTCTTAGAGACTGACCCATAAAGAGACTCGCAGCTCTTAGAGACTGACCCAGAAAGACTCACAGCTCTTAGAGACTGACCCAGAAAGACTCACAGCTCTTAGAGACTGACCCAGAACGACTCACAGCTCTTAGAGACTGACCCAGAACGACTCACAGCTCTTAGAGACTGACCCAGAACGACTCGCAGCTCTTAGAGACTGACCCAGAAAGACTCGCAGCTCTTAGAGACTGACCCAGAAAGACTCGCAGCTCTTAGAGACTGACCCAGAAAGAGACTCGCAGCTCTTAGAGACTGACCCATAAAGAGACTCGCAGCTCTTAGAGACTGACCCAGAAAGAGACTCGCAGCTCTTAGAGACTGACCCAGAAAGACTCACAGCTCTTAGAGACTGACCCAGAAAGACTCGCAGCTCTTAGAGACTGACCCAGAAAGACTCACAGCTCTTAGAGACTGACCCAGAAAGACTCGCAGCTCTTAGAGACTGACCCAGAAAGACTCGCAGCTCTTAGAGACTGACCCAGAAAGACTCGCAGCTCTTAGAGACTGACCCAGAAAGACTCGCAGCTCTTAGAGACTGACCCAGAACGACTCGCAGCTCTTAGAGACTGACCCAGAAAGACTCACAGCTCTTAGAGACTGACCCAGAAAGACTCACAGCTCTTAGAGACTGACCCAGAAAGACTCGCAGCTCTTAGAGACTGACCCAGAAAGACTCACAGCTCTTAGAGACTGACCCAGAAAGACTCACAGCTCTTAGAGACTGACCCAGAAAGACTCACAGCTCTTAGAGACTGACCCAGAAAGACTCACAGCTCTTAGAGACTGACCCAGAAAGACTCACAGCTCTTAGAGACTGACCCAGAAAGACTCACAGCTCTTAGAGACTGACCCAGAAAGACTCACAGCTCTTAGAGACTGACCCAGAAAGACTCACAGCTCTTAGAGACTGACCCAGAAAGACTCACAGCTCTTAGAGACTGACCCAGAAAGACTCGCAGCTCTTAGAGACTGACCCAGAACGACTCGCAGCTCTTAGAGACTGACCCAGAAAGACTCGCAGCTCTTAGAGACTGACCCAGAAAGACTCGCAGCTCTTAGAGACTGACCCATAAAGACTCACAGCTCTTAGACTGACCCAGAAAGAGACTCGCAGCTCTTAGAGACTGACCCAGAAAGAGACTCGCAGCTCTTAGAGACTGACCCAGAAAGAGACTCGCAGCTCTTAGAGACTGACCCAGAAAGAGACTCGCAGCTCTTAGAGACTGACCCAGAAAGACTCACAGCTCTTAGAGACTGACCCAGAAAGACTCGCAGCTCTTAGAGACTGACCCAGAAAGACTCACAGCTCTTAGAGACTGACCCATAAAGACTCACAGCTCTTAGACTGACCCAGAACGACTCGCAGCTCTTAGAGACTGACCCAGAAAGAGACTCGCAGCTCTTAGAGACTGACCCAGAAAGAGACTCACAGCTCTTAGAGACTGACCCAGAAAGAGACTCACAGCTCTTAGAGACTGACCCAGAAAGAGACTCACAGCTGTAATCACTGCTAAAGGTGATTCTAACATGTATTGACTCAAAGGGTTGAATACTTAAAGTCAAGATATGTATGTATTCATACATACATACACTTAGGTTGGAGTCATTATAACTCGTCTTTCAACCACTCCACACACTTCTTGTTAACAAACTATAGTTTTTGAAGTCGGTTAGGACATCTACTTTGTGCATGACACAAGTAATTTTTATAACAATTGTTTACAGACAGATTATTTCACTTATAATTCACTGTATCACAATTGCAGTGGGTCAGAAGTTTACATACACTAAGTTGACTGTGCCTTTAAACAGCTTGGAAAATTCCAGGAAATTGTGTCATGGCTTTAGAAGCTTCTGATAGGCTAATTGACATCATTTGAGTCAATTGGAGGTGTACCTGTGAATGTATTTCAAGGCCTACCTTCAAACTCAGTGCCTCTTTGCTTGACATTATGGGAAAATCAAAAGAAATCAGCCAAGACCTCAGAAAAAAAATTGTAAACCTCCACAGTCTGGTTCATCCTTGGGAGCAATTTCCAAATGCCTGAAGGAACCACGTTCATCTGTACAAACAATAGTACGCAAGTATAAACACCATGGGACCACGCAGCCGTCATACCGCTCAGGAAGGAGACGCGTTCTGTCTCCTAGAGATGAACGTACATTGGTGCGAAAAGTGCAAATCAATCCCAGAACAACAGCAAAGGACCTTGTGAAGATGCTGGAGGAAACAGGTACAAAAGTATCTATATCCACAGTAAAACGAGTCCTATATCGACATAACCTGAAAGACCGCTCAGCAAGGAAGAAGCCACTGCTCCAAAACCGCCATAAAAAAGCCAGACTACGGTTTGCAACTGCACATGGGGACAAAGCTCGCACTTTTTGGAGAAATGTCCTCTGGTCTGATGAAACACAAATAGAACTGTTTGGCCATAATGACCATCGTTATGTTTGGAGGATAAAGGGGGGGCTTGCAAGCCGAAGAACACCATCCCAACCGTGAAGCACGGGGGTGGCAGCATCATGTTGTGGGGGTGCTTTGCTGCAGGAGGGACTGGTGCACTTCACAAAATAGATGGCATCATGAGGAAGTGAAAATAATGTGGATATATTGAAGCAACATCTCAAAACATCTGTCAGGAAGTAATAGCTTGGTTGCAAAAGGGTCTTCCAAATGGACAATGACCCCAAGCATACTTCCAAAGTTGTGGCAAAATGGCTTAAGGACAACAAAGTCAAGGTATTGGAGTGGCCATCACAAAGCCCTGACCTCAATCCTATAGATTGTGGGCAGAACTGAATAAGCGTGTGCGAGCAAGGAGGCCTACAAACCTGACACCAGCTCTGTCAGGAGGAATGGGCCAAAATTCACCCAACTTATTGTGGGAAGGTTGTGGAAGGCTACCTGACACTTTTGACCCAAGTTAAACAATTTAAAGGCAATGCTACCAAATACTAATTGAGTGTATGTAAACTTCTGACCTACTGGGAATGTGATGAAAGAAATAAAAGCTGAAATAAATAATTCTCTCTACTATTATTCTGACATTTCACATTCTTAAAATAAAGTAGTGATCCTAACTGACCTAAGACAGGGCATTTTTACTAGGATTAAATGTCAGGAATTGTGAAAAACTGAGTTTAAATGTATTTGGCAAAGGTGTATGAAAACTTCCAACTTTACATACAGTGGGGACAACAAGTATTTGATACACTCCCGATTTTTGCAGGTTTTCCTACTTACAAAGCATGTAGAGATCTGTAATTTTTATCATAAGTACACTTCAACTGTGAGAGACGGAATCTAAAACAAAAATCCAGAAAATCACATTGTATGATTTTTTAAAGTAATTAATTTGCATTTTATTGCATGACATAAGTATTTGATCACCTACCAACCAGTAAGAATTCCGGCTCTCACAGACCTGTTAGTTTTTCTTTAAGAAGCCCTCCTGTTCTCCACTCATTACCTGTATTAACTGCACCTGTTTGAACTCGTTACCTGTATAAAAGACACCTGTCCACACACTCAATCAAACAGACTCCAACCTCTCCACAATGGCCAAGACCAGAGAGCTGTGTAAGGACATCAGGGATAAAATTGTAGACCTGCACAAGGCTGGGATGGGCTACAGGACAATAGACAAGCAGCTTGGTGACAAGGCAACAACTGTTGGCGCAATTATTAGAAAATGGAAGAAGTTCAAGATGACGGTCAATCACCCTCGGTCTGGGGCTCCATGCAAGATCTCACCTCGTGGGGCATCAATGATCATGAGGAAGGTGAGGGATCAGCCCAGAACTACACGGCAGGACCTGGTCAATGACCTGAAGAGAGCTGGGACCACAGTCTCAAAGAAAACCATTAGTAACACACTACGCCGTCATGGATTAAAATCCTGCAGCGCAAGCAAGGTCCCCCTGCTCAAGCCAGCGCATGTCCAGGCCCGTCTGAAGTTTGCCAATGACCATCTGGATGATCCAGAGGAGGAATGGGAGAAGGTCATGTGGTCTGATGAGACAAAAATAGAGCTTTTTGGTCTAAACTCCACTCGCCGTGTTTGGAAGAAGAAGAAGGATGAGTACAACCCCAAGAACACCATCCCAACCGTGAAGCATGGAGGTGGAAACATCATTCTTTGGGGATGCTTTTCTGCAAAGGGGACAGGACGACTGCACCGTATTGAGGGGAGGATGGATGGGGCCATGTATCGCGAGATCTTGGCCAACAACCTCCTTCCCTCAGTAAGAGCATTGAAGATGGGTCGTGGCTGGGTCTTCCAGCATGACAATGACCCGAAACACACAGCCAGGGCAATTAAGGAGTGGCTCCGTAAGAAGCATCTCAAGGTCCTGGAGTGGGCTAGCCAGTCTCCAGACCTGAACCCAATAGAACATCTTTGGAGGGAGCTGAAAGTCCGTATTGCCCAGCGACAGCCCCGAAACCTGAAGGATCTGGAGAAGGTCTGTATGGAGGAGTGGGCCAAAATCCCTGCTGCAGTGTGTGCAAACCTGGTCAAGAACTACAGGAAACGTATAATCTCTGTGCTGCCATCCTGTTAACAGATTATTTTATTACAATGGTTAAGATGGATTTTCATTGTGTTCCATGGTGTTATTTGCCCCCTAGTGGAGCTTTCTGGTACTTAGAATGTACGCAAACAGGAAGTAGAGAATTCGTTCTGCACGCATAGAAGCAGCTAAAAACAACGCTACAGTGCAGGTCTTTCAGTGTAGTTATTTCTTGTCACGCTTCAGCCTTGGAAAATATTTGTTTGTAAGTTCGATTCAAGCATTTAGCTAGTGATGATAATCTTGTTATTGATAGAGTTGTTTACATATCAATGTTGGTTGGTTGCATTTACTCACACAAATTGCAATGCCTTTCATGTATGCCGTTAGCTGTATTGCTTTGCTCGTGCGTCATGCAAACGAATTGTAAAATATACAATACTGTAGTTTTGTTACCGATTCTAGTGTAATATGCTTTGTTATTCTACATAGATGGTTGTACATTATTAGAGTAATGAAAGGAGTTAGTCAATTACCATATGAGTAACAATTAGCTATATGGTTTGGCATCATGCCAGATGCATGGTACCTTGGCACGTGCTTTCTATTCATGCAACTTCAAATGTATAATGTACAGCTACAGTATGTCGGTCTGAATTGAATACTAAAGTATATTCTTTTTTGTATTTTGCAGTTTTACAACATAAACGTTTTCAATATATTCATTCAAGAAAAGTCACGCCTTGGGAGTTTTATTGAAGACTTAGTTGTTAGCTATCTGTCTAGTTTTGCATGGGAACGCAACTCAAGGGCAGAATAATCTCTGTAATTGCAAACAAAGGTTTCTGTACCAAATATTAAGTTCTGCTTTTCTGATGTATCAAATACTTATGTCATGCAATAAAATGCAAATTAATTACTTAAAAATAATACAATGTGATTTTCTGGATTTTTGTTTTAGATTCCATCTCTCACAGTTGAAGTGTACTTATGATAAAAAATTACAGATCTCTACATGCTTTGTAAGTAGGAAAACCTGCAAAATCGGCAGTGTATCAAATACTTGTTCTCCCCACTGTATATACATTAAAAAAAGTTTTTTTAACCTTTATTTAACTAGGCAGTTAAGAACAAATTCTTATTTACAATGACGGCCTACCGGGGAACAGTGGGTTAACTGCCTTGTTCAGGGGAACAGTGGGTTAACTGCCTTGTTCAGGGGAACAGTGGGTTAACTGCCTTGTTCAGGGGAACAGTGGGTTAACTGCCTTGTTCAGAGGAACAGTGGGTTAACTGCCTTGTTCAGGGGAACAGTGGGTTAACTGCCTTGTTCAGGGGAACAGTGGGTTAACTGCCTTGTTCAGGGGAACGGTGGGTTAACTGCCTTGTTCAGGGGAACGGTGGGTTAACTGCCTTGTTCAGGGGAACGGTGGGTTAACTGCCTTGTTCAGGGGAACGGTGGGTTAACTGCCTTGTTCAGGGGAACAGTGGGTTAACTGCCTTGTTCAGGGGAACAGTGGGTTAACTGCCTTGTTCAGGGGAACAGTGGGTTAACTGCCTTGTTCAGGGGAACAGTGGGTTAACTGCCTTGTTCAGGGGAACAGTGGGTTAACTGCCTTGTTCAGGGGAACAGTGGGTTAACTGCCTTGTTCAGGGGAACAGTGGGTTAACTGCCTTGTTCAGGGGAACAGTGGGTTAACTGCCTTGTTCAGGGGAACAGTGGGTTAACTGCCTTGTTCAGGGGAACAGTGGGTTAACTGCCTTGTTCAGGGGAACAGTGGGTTAACTGCCTTGTTCAGGGGAACACTGGGTTAACTGCCTTGTTCAGAGGCAGAACGACAGATTTTTTCCTTGTCAGCTCGGGGATTCGATCTAGCAACCTTTCAGTTACTAGTCCAACGCTCTAACCACTAGGCTACCTGTCACATATGTACATACATATATTACACACATATATACTTTTTATTTTAGAATTCTTCTTCTACTTTGACATTACAGTATTTTGTGTAGATCGTTGAAAATAATAATGTACAATTAAATCCATTTTAATCCCAATTTGTAACTCAACAAAATCTGGAAAAAGTCAAGGGGTGTGACTTTCTGAAGGCACACAAACACACATGCACACAACAAAGTTGATTTCTATAAATACACACTTTTTAAAATCTCAGTTCTCTTTGTTCTACTCTACCTCTTGCTATTGAGGGTTGTCCCAAATGGCACCCTATTCCCTATGGGCACTGGTCAAAAGTAGTGCACTAAATATGGAATAGGGTGCCATCTGGTCTAAAGTAGTGCACTAAATAGGGAATAGGGTTCTATAGGGCTCTGGTCTAAAGTAGTGCACTAAATAGGGAATAGGGTTCTATAGGGCTCTGGTCTAAAGTAGTGCACTAAATAGGGAATAGGGTTCTATAGGGCTCTGGTCTAAAGTAGTGCACTAAATAGGGAATAGGGTGCCATTCTCTGGTCTAAAGTAGTGCACTAAATAGGGAATAGGGTGCCATTCTCTGGTCTAAAGTAGTGCACTAAATAGGGAATAGGGTGCCATTCTCTGGTCTAAAGTAGTGCACTAAATAGGGAATAGGGAGCCATCTGGTCTAAAGTAGTGCACTAAATAGGGAATAGGGTGCCACATGGTCTAAAGTAGTGCACTAAATAGGGAATAGGGGGCCATCTGGTCTAAAGTAGTGCACTAAATAGGGAATAGGGTGCCATCTGGTCTAAAGTAGTGCACTAAATAGGGAATAGGGGGCCATCTGGTCTAAAGTAGTGCACTAAATAGGGAATAGGGTGCCATCTGGTCTAAAGTAGTGCACTAAATAGGGAATAGGGGGCCATCTGGTCTAAAGTAGTGCACTAAATAGGGAATAGGGGGCCATCTGGTCTAAAGTAGTGCACTAAATAGGGAATAGGGTGCCACATGGTCTAAAGTAGTGCACTAAATAGGGAATAGGGTGCCATCTGGTCTAAAGTAGTGCACTAAATAGGGAATAGGGGGCCATCTGGTCTAAAGTAGTGCACTAAATAGGGAATAGGGTGCCAATAGGGACATACCTTTTTTAGTTTGAAGGTCAACCAAACCCATTCAAACCTGCTGAGAGAGGAAAGACCACTGGGACAGGAAATAAAGGGAGAGAGAGGGGAAGAGATGGAGAGAGAGAGGGGAAGAGATGGAGAGAGGGGAAGGGAGAGAGAGAGAGAGAGGGGAAGGGAGAGAGAGAGAGAGAGGGGAAGGGAGAGAGAGAGGGGAAGGGAGAGAGAGAGAGAGAGGAAGGGAGAGAGAGAGAGAGAGGAAGGGAGAGAGAGAGGGGAAGGGGGAGAGTGTTGGAGAGAGTGTTGGAGAGAGGGGAAGGGAGAGAGTGTTGGAGAGAGGGGAAGGGAGAGAGTGTTGGAGAGAGGGGAAGGGAGAGAGTGTTGGAGAGAGGAAGGGAGAGAGTGTTGGAGAGAGGAAGGGAGAGAGTGTTGGAGAGAGTGTTGGAGAGAGGAAGGGAGAGAGTGTTGGAGAGAGGGGAAGGGAGAGGGGAAGGGAGAGAGAGAGGGAGAGAGAGAGGGGAAGGGAGAGAGTGTTGGAGAGAGGGGAAGGGAGAGAGTGTTGGAGAGAGGGGAAGGGAGAGAGTGTTGGAGAGAGGGGAAGGGAGAGAGTGTTGGAGAGAGGGGAAGGGAGAGAGTGTTGGAGAGAGGGGAAGGGAGAGAGAGAGGGAGAGAGAGAGGGGAAGGGGGAGAGTGTTGGAGAGAGGGGAAGGGAGAGAGAGAGGGAGAGAGAGAGCGGAAGGGAGAGAGTGTTGGAGAGAGGGGAAGGGAGAGAGAGAGGGGAAGGGGGAGAGAGAGAGAGAGAGGAAGGGAGGAAGAGATGGAGGGAGACGGTTGAAGGGAGGGGCAGTCTGTTCCTCCACCCTCTTCCCTTTGTAGGGTGTGACAGGATGTGACCGATACACAGCGGCATTCACACATCACAATGCCACTGCAGCCCTGTACTACAAAGACACAGAGACGGACAGAAATAGAGAGAGACAGACAGATACACAGACAGGCAGAGAGAGAGACAGGCAGAGAAAGAGACAGACAGATACACAGAGACATGCAGAGAGAGAGACAGACAGATACACAGAGACAGGCAGATACAGAGACAGGCAGAGAGAGAGACAGACAGATACAGAGACAGGCAGAGAGAGAGACAGACAGATACACAGAGACAGGCAGAGAGAGAGAGAGAGAGACAGGCAGAGAGAGAGAGAGAGACAGGCAGAGAGAGAGAGAGGCAGAGAGAGAGACAGACAGATGCAGAGAGAGAGACAGACAGATACACAGAGACAGGCAGAGAGAGAGACAGACAGATACACAGACAGGCAGAGAGAGAGACAGGCAGAGAAAGAGACAGACAGATACACAGAGACAGGCAGAGAGAGAGACAGACAGATACAGAGACAGGCAGAGAGAGAGACAGACAGATATGCAGAGACCCTACACAACACTGAAATCAAGTGTCTGCTGTACGCAGATGACCTGGTGCTGCTGTCTCCCACTAAAGAGGGGTTACAGCAGCACCTAGATCGTCTTCACAGGTTCTGTCAGACCTGGGCTCTGACCGTTAACCTAAAAAAAACAAATATAATGATATTCCAAAAAAGGTCGGGAAATAAGGATGACAAATATAAATTCTATTTGGACACAGTTCTATTAGAACACACCAAAAACTACACATATCTAGGACTAAATATGAGCAACACAGGTAGCTTTCACATGGCTGTGAATGAGCTGAGAGACAAAGCAAGAAGAGCATTCTATGCCATTAAAAGGAACATCAAAATTGAAATTCCAATTAGAATCTGGCTCAAAATTTTTCAATCAGTTATAGAACCAATTGCTCTATATGGCAGTGAAGTATGGGGTCCACTCTCTAATAATGAATTTACTAAATGGGACAAACATCCAACTGAAATATTGCATGCAGAGTTTTGCAAGACTGTATTGCAAGTACAAAGAAAAACTCCAAATAACGCATGTAGGGCAGAATTGGGCCAATACCCCCTCATTCGAATAGAAAAAAGAGCCATCAAATTTTACAACCATCTAAAAACAAGTGACCCTAAAACATTCCATCACACAGCTCTACAATGTCAAGAGATGAAACCAGAGAAGAGTCCCCTCAGCCAGCTGGTTCTGAGGCTCAGTTCACCAACCCAAACCAACCCCATAGAGCCTCGGGACAGCCCTCAGAAAATCTGGCCCAACCAAATCATCACAAAACAAAAAGAAAATTATATAACCTATTGGAAAGACACCACAAAAAATCAAAGTAAACTTCAATGCTATTTGGCTCTAAACAGACAGTACATGGTGGCAGACTATCTGACCACTGTGACTGATAGAAAACTGAGGAAAACATTGACTAGGTACAGACTCAGTGAGCACAGTCTGGCTATAGAGACCGGTCGTCACAGACAAACCTGGCTGCCCAGAGAGGACAGGCTGTGCTCACTCTGCTCCAGGGGAGAGGTAGAGACAGAGGTGCATTTCCTACTACACTGTGACAAATACTCAGACCTAAGAGCATATTTCTTTCCCAAAATTATAACTCAATACAAAGAATTTGAAACTATAAAAGATGAAGAAAAAATCAAATATTTATTGGGTGAAAAGCCAAAATGTGCAGTTTTGGCAGCCAAATATGTGTCCTTCTGCCACAACCTGAGGGACAGCCAGTGAAAAATGCAAAGTAATATTGATAATATTTCCCATTTAACTTAGTTTTGTTCTGTCTTTCATACCAGGTCATATGTCTTCTCAAGTCATGTTGACACTGGTCTACTACTGTTGATTTAATTTATTGTTGTTCTGATTAATATTGTTGTTGTAGTTGTTGTTAATGGTAATCCCATGTCCACTACTACTGTTATTATTGCTGTTGGTCCCACCATTTATTTATATATAAATATATATATTTTGTATATATATACATATATATTTGATTTTTATTTTTCGATATGTATACTTTGACAATGTAAGTAATAACGAACTTGCCATGTCAATAAAGTCAATTGAATTGAATTGAATTGACAGACAGATGCAGAGAGAGAGACAGACAGATACAGAGAGACGCGGAGACAAACTCGGACAGACAGACTGACAGAGAGAGGCAGACAGAGACCGAGACTTAGAGGTAGACGGACAGACAAACAAACACAGAGATACCATAATTGATGAAATGGACTAAAATCTACATGATTTTTCTTACTGTCTACCTAACTACCTGCTATTTAAATAAATCTGCCCCCCTCTCTGACTGTATAGCTATGGCTGGTCTCCACCTGTGGCCCTCCGTCCATGTTGCCCTTAGCAACAGCAGTGTGTTCCTCGACTACGACACCGCAGACGGCAACGCTTCCTCCGACATCCGGAACATGACCCTAACTCTGGTTGACACGGAAACTAACGCCACCCTGCTCACCAGAACCCTGCCAGCCAACCAATCAGAGGGGAGATTAGGTTAGTGCTCTGGTCTAACGACATTGTCTGTAGACAACACTTGTCTCGTTCTAATGGTCTACGGACAATGTCGTTAGATGAAACCAGCCTTTACTTATTTTTAACTGAATGTCAGAGCCGTGTATTTAGCGAGGACATTGAGGTTTCTGCGTTATGATGCATTTACATGAAACTACATTTCATGGCAGCCATGTTGGCTCCCCGTGGGCAATATTGACCAATAGCAGTTCACTGAATTTTCTGAATTTGTACAAGGTTCTAAATTCTCGTCATGAATGGTTAAATAGAATGCTGAAAAGCGCTAACATGGTATTCATTCTAAAAGCTGGCCAAAACATCTCATTGAACTATGTACACTACGCTGTATCCCATATTACAAATACACTTTGATCTGACTTGATTTTAGAGTTAAACTGCTCCTGCTTCCTGTACGCTGGAACATTCCTCTTCCGCCTGGAGCAGATTGACTACGCAACCGCCAATTCTAAAGCTAATGCTAATGCTAGCGTAACGGAAAGAGATGGGAATGGGGTTGTTACGACTACTGCCACCTGGTGGTGGAGTTCGGAGCTTCGGGTGGAGTGGCCGACCTTTCACATTGCCGTGGACCGAGCCAGCAACCAGTCAGGATCCTTCCAGGTGAGGAGAGGGTCTGTATGTGTGGATGGTTGGTTGTTAAACTTAATGATAGTAACACAATAGCTGCTATTTATCACCTTAGGTATCATTCAAGTGAGCCACTGTCTATCCCTCGTCCCCTTTGCCTCTCCCAGGTGGGTATCTCGACCAATGAGCTGTTCCAGCCCTGCTCCTCTGGCCTTGGTTCCGCCCTCTTCCTGGAGGTCAGCTACCTGGAGTTCAACCAGATTGGTCGAAATAGCATCGACAAGGTCCGCGCTCGCACCCGGCACCCAATCAAAGAGCTGCGTTCTCAGACGGTGGATCTGTCGTGTGCATTCCATTTCACAGAGCGAGACTTCATCAGGTACTTTGTTGTTTTACCATCTTTAAAAAAATATATATATGAAGGAGTGGGGCAGTTTATTGGATAGAGAGAGTGGGGCAGTTTATTGGATAGAGTGAGTTGGGCAGTTTATTGTATAGAGAGATTTGGGCTGCGTTTACACAGGCAGCACAATTCTGATCTTTCCCCCCCCCCCCCACTAATTGGTCTTTTGACCAATCAGATCAGATGTGATTGGCCAAAAGATCAATTAGTGAATAAAATGTGTGTAAACGCAGCTTTACGCCTTGATCAAACCGGCCTGCGCGCCATCGTGTGCATGCTGATTTTTGTCTATCCCACATGTAACAGTATAGCTTCCGTCCCTCTCCTCGCCCCAACCTGGGCTCGAACCAGGGACCCTCTGCACACATCAACAACAGCCACCCTCAAAGCATCGTTACCCATCGGGCCACAAAAGCCGCGGCCCTTGCAGAGCAAGGGGAAAAATTACTTCAAGGTCTCAGAGCGAGTGACGTTACCGATTTGAAACGCTATTAGCGCGCACCACCACCGCTAACTAGCTAGCCATTTCACATCGGTTACACCCACAAGACATGACACGCAGATTAAAATACCAAAACCCACTGTATTAATTAGGAGACAGGTCGAAAGACACATGCAACGTTCATGGAGATTTAGCTAGCATTCTGTTGCTAGCTAATTTGTCCTGGTATATTATTTGACCTGAAATGAATATGGTCCTTTTTGTAAACTGGATCTTTGTAGTATTCTTACACATTTTGAGTGGTACAAAATCATGTGTTTTCTAACCAAAGATAAAAGGGGAAACCTAGTTAGTTTTTAGTTTTCTTTGATTAGTCTCTCCCTTTTGGATTAGTCTCTCTCCCTTTGGGATTAGTCTCTCTCCCTTTTGGATTAGTCTCTCTCCCTTTTGGATGAGTCTCTCTCCCTTTTGGATTAGTCTCTCTCCCTTTTGGATTAGTCTCTCTCCCTTTTGGATTAGTCTCTCTCCCTTTTGGATTAGTCTCTCTCCCTTTTGGATTAGTCTCTCTCCCTTTTGGATTAGTCTCTCTCCCTTTTGGATTAGTCTCTCTCCCTTTTGGATTAGTCTCTCTCCCTTTTGGATTAGTCTCTCTCCCTTTTGGATTAGTCTCTCTCCCTTTTGGATTAGTCTCTCTCCTTTTGGATGAGTCTCTCTCCTTTGGGATGAGTCTCTCTCCTTTGGGATGAGTCTCTCTCCTTTTGGATGAGTCTCTCTCCTTTGGGATTAGTCTCTCTCCTTTGGGATTAGTCTCTCTCCTTTGGGATTAGTCTCTCTCCTTTGGGATTAGTCTCTCTCCTTTTGGATTAGTCTCTTCCTTTTGGATTAGTCTCTTCCTTTTGGATGGATTAGTCTCTCTCCTTTTGGATGGATTAGTCTCTCTCCTTTTGGATGGATTAGTCTCTCTCCTTTTGGATGGATTAGTCTCTCTCCTTTTGGATGGATTAGTCTCTCTCCTTTTGGATGGATTAGTCTCTCTCCTTTTGGATGGATTAGTCTCTCTCCTTTTGGATGGATTAGTCTCTCTCCTTTTGGATGGATTAGTCTCTCTCCTTTTGGATGGATTAGTCTCTCTCCTTTTGGATGGATTAGTCTCTCTCCTTTTGGATGGATTAGTCTCTCTCCTTTTGGATGGATTAGTCTCTCCTTTTGGATGGATTAGTCTCTCCTTTTGGATGGATTAGTCTCTCCTCTTTTGGAGTAGTCTCTCCTCTTTTGGATTAGTCTCTCCTCTTTTGATGAGTCTCTCCTCTTTTGGATTAGTCTCTCCTCTTTGTACTGGCCTCTCCTCTTTGGATGAGTCTCTCCCTTTTGATGAGTCTCTCCCTTTTGATGAGTCTCTCTCCTTTTGGATTAGTCTCTCCCTTTTGATGAGTCTCTCCTCTTTTGGATTGGTCTCTCCTCTGGACTGGTCTCTCCTCTTTGTACTGGCCTCTCCTCTTTGGATGAGTCTCTCCTCTTTTGGATTAGTCTCTCCTCTTTTGGATTAGTCTTCTCTTTTGGATTAGTCTCTCCTCTTTTGGATTAGTCTCTCCTCTTTTGGATTAGTCTCTCTCCTTTTGGATTAGTCTCTCTCCCTTTTGGATTAGTCTCTCTCCTTTTGGATGAGTCTCTCTCCTTTTGGATGAGTCTCTCTCCTTTGGGATGAGTCTCTCTCCTTTGGGATGAGTCTCTCTCCTTTGGGATGAGTCTCTCTCCTTTGGGATGAGTCTCTCTCCTTTGGGATTAGTCTCTCTCCTTTTGGATTAGTCTCTCTCCTTTTGGATGGATTAGTCTCTCTCCTTTTGGATGGATTAGTCTCTCTCCTTTTGGATGGATTAGTCTCTCTCCTTTTGGATGGATTAGTCTCTCTCCTTTTGGATGGATTAGTCTCTCTCCTTTTGGATGGATTAGTCTCTCTCCTTTTGGATGGATTAGTCTCTCTCCTTTTGGATGGATTAGTCTCTCTCCTTTTGGATGGATTAGTCTCTCTCCTTTTGGATGGATTAGTCTCTCCTTTTGGATGAGTCTCTCCTTTTGGATGAGTCTCTCCCTTTGGATGAGTCTCTCCCTTTGGATGAGTCTCTCCCTTTGGATTAGTCTCTCCTCTTTTGGATTAGTCTCTCCTCTTTTGATGAGTCTCTCCTCTTTTGGATTAGTCTCTCCTCTTTTGGATTAGTCTCTCCTCTTTGTACTGGCCTCTCCTCTTTGGATGAGTCTCTCCCTTTTGATGAGTCTCTCCTCTTTTGGATGAGTCTCTCCTCTTTTAGATGAGTCTCTCCTCTTTTAGATGAGTCTCTCTCCTTTTGGATGAGTCTCTCTCCTTTTGGATGAGTCTCTCTCCTTTTGGATGAGTCTCTCTCCTTTTGGATGAGTCTCTCTCCTTTTGGATGAGTCTCTCTCCTTTTGGATGAGTCTCTCTCCTTTTGGATGAGTCTCTCTCCTTTTGGATGAGTCTCTCTCCTTTTGGATGAGTCTCTCTCCTTTTGGATGAGTCTCTCTCCTTTTGGATTAGTCTCTCCTCTTTTGGATTGGTCTCTCCTCTTTGTACTGGCCTCTCCTCTTTGGATTAGTCTCTCCTCTTTTGGATTAGTCTTCTCTTTTGGATTAGTCTCTCCTCTTTTGGATGAGTCTCTCTCCTTTTGGATTAGTCTCTCTCCTTTTGGATTGGTCTCTCTCCTTTTGGATTGGTCTCTCTCCTGTTGGATTGGTCTCTCTCCTGTTGGATTAGTCTCTCTCCTGTTGGATTAGTCTCTCCTTGTTCAGCTTTCAATCACCCACGTATGTTAGTATGCTTGTGGAAACCAATGAGGAGATTGGAGAGGTGGGACTTGCAGCGCGTCTGAAAAAAATAATAAATTCAATTTTATCACCTGACTAATAGGGCTGGGAATTATACTACTACTATACTACTATACTATATGATATTATCACCTGACTAATAGGGCTGGGAATTATACTACTACTATACTACTATACTATATGATATCACCTGACTAATAGGGCTGGGAATTATACTACTACTATACTACTATACTATATGATATTATCACCTGACTAATAGGGCTGGGAATTATACTACTACTATACTACTATACTATATGATATTATCACCTGACTGCCAGGGCTGGGAATTATACTACTACTATACCATATTATCACCATACCATATTATCACCATACCATATTATCACCATACTGAGAGACCTCACCATACCATATTATCACCATACTGAGAGACCTCACCATACCATATCATCACCATACTGAGAGACCTCACCATACCATATTATCACCATACTGAGGGACCTCACCATACCATATTATCACCATACTGAGAGACCTCACCATACCATATTATCACCATACTGAGGGACCTCACCATACCATATTATCACCATACCATATTATCACCATACTGAGGGACCTCACCATACCATATTATCACCATACTGAGGGACCTCACCATACCATATTATCACCATACCATATTATCACCATACCATATTATCACCATACCATATTATCACCATACTGAGAGACCTCACCATACCATATTATCACCATACCATATTATCACCATACCATATTATCACCATACTGAGAGACCTCACCATACCATATTATCACCATACTGAGAGACCTCACCATACCATATTATCACCATACCATATTATCACCATACTGAGGGACCTCACCATACCATATTATCACCATACCATATTATCACCATACTGAGAGACCTCACCATATCATATTATCACCATACTGAGGGACCTCACCATACCATATTATCACCATACCATATTATCACCATACCATATTATCACCATATCATATTATCACCATATCATATTATCACCATACCATATTATCACCATACCATATTATCACCATACTGAGGGACCTCACCATACCATATTATCACCATATCATATTATCACCATACCATATTATCACCATACTGAGGGACCTCACCATACCATATCACCATACCATATTATCACCATACCATATTATCACCATATCATATTATCACCATACCATATTATCACCATACCATATTATCACCATACTGAGGGACCTCACCATACCATATTATCACCATACCATATTATCACCATACTGAGAGACCTCACCATACCATATTATCACCATACCATATTATCACCATACTGAGGGACCTCACCATACCATATTATCACCATACTGAGAGACCTCACCATACCATATTATCACCATACCATACTATCACCATACTGAGAGACCATACCATACCATATTATCACCATACCATATTATCACCATACCATATTATCACCATACTGAGGGACCTCACCATACCATATTATCACCATACCATATTATCACCAGACTGAGAGACCTCACCATACCATATTATCACCATACCATATTATCACCATACCATATTATCACCATACTGAGAGACCTCACCATATCATATTATCACCATTCCATATTATCACCATACCATATTACCACCATACTGAGAGACCTCACTATACCATATCACCATACTGAGACCTCACCGTACCATATTATCACCATACTGAGAGACCTCACCATACCATATTACCACCATACTATATTATCACCATACTGAGAGACCTCACCATATCATATTATCACCATACCATATTATCACCATACCATATTATCACCATACCATATTATCACCATACTGAGAGACCTCACCATACCATATTATCACCATATCATATTATCACCATACTGAGAGACCTCACCATACCATATTATCACCATACCATATTATCACCATACCATATTATCACCATACTGAGAGACCTCACCATACCATATTATCACCATACCATATTATCACCATATCATATTATCACCATACCATATTATCACCATACCATATTATCACCATACTGAGAGACCTCACCATACCATATTATCACCATACCATATTATCACCATACTGAGAGACCTCACCATATCATATTATCACCATACCATATTATCACCATACCATATTATCACCATACTGAGGGACCCCACCATACCATATTATCACCATACTGAGGGACCTCACCATATCATATTATCACCATACTGAGGGACCTCACCATATCATATTATCACCATACTGAGGGACCTCACCATATCATATTATCACCATACATATTATCACCATACCATATTATCCAAACATTCACTACTGAGAGACTCACCATACCATATTTTATCACCATACTGAGAGACCACCATACCATATTAATCAACCATATCATATATCACCATACCATATATACACCATACTAGAGACCTCACCCCACATACCATATTATCACCATACTGAGACCTCACCATACCATATATCACCAACTGAGAGACCCACCATACCATATTATCACCATACCATATTATCACCATACTGAGAGACCTCACCATACCATATTATCACCATACCAATTATCCAACCATACCATATTATCACCATACTGAGACCTCACCATACCATATCATCACCATAACTGAGAGACCTCACCATACCTATTATCACCAATACCTGAGAGACCTCACCATACCATATTATCCCCAACTGAGACCTCCACCATACCATATTATCACCATACCAATTAATCACCATACACCCATATTATCACCATACATATTATCACCATACTGAGAGACCTCACCATACCAATATCACCATACCATATTACACCATACCACATATTATCACATACCATATTATCCATACTATACACCACGATGAGACCTCACCATAACCATATTATCACCATACCATATTATCACCATACCATATTTCACAACTGAGGGACCTCAACATATCATAATTATCACCATACTGAGGGACCTCACCATACCATATTATCACCATAACCATATTACACCATATTTACCACCATACTGAGGACCTCAACCATAACATATTATCACCATACTAGGACCTCACCATACCATATTATCACCATACCATATTACACCATACCATATATCACCAACCATATTACAGAGACTCACCAACCATATTATCACCATACTGAGTACCTCACCATAACCTATTATCCCAACAGAACCTCCCATACCATATTTCACCATACCATATTATCACCAAACTGAGAGACCTCACCATACCATAATATCACCATACCATATTATCACCATAACCATATATCACCATACTGAGGGACACCTATCACCATACCATATATCACCATACTGAGAGACCTCACCATACCATATTATCACCATACCTGAAGACCTCCATAACCATATATCAACCATACTGAGGTACCTACCATTAACCATATTATCACCATCACCATATATACACCATACCATATTATCACCATACCATATTATCACCATACCATATTATCACCATACTGAGAGACCTCACCATCCATATATCACCATAACATATTATCACATACTCAATACAAACATTACCATATTTCACCATACCATATATACACATACTGAGAGACCTCACCATACCATATTATCACCATACCATATTATCACCATACATATTACACCAACGAAGACCTCACCATACCATATTATCACCATACTAGAGACCTCAAACAATACCATATTATCACCATAACCATATTATCCACCATACCATAATATCACCATACTGAGAGACCATACCATATTATCACCATAACCATTATCACCATACTGAGAGACCTCACCCTACCATATTATCACCATACCATAATATCACCATACTGAGGGACCCTCACCATAACCATATTAATCACCCATACCATATTCATCACCATACCATATTATCCACCATACTGAGAGACCTCACCATACCATATTTAATCAACCATACTGATACCCTCACCCATACCATATTAAAATCACCATACTGAGAGACCTCACCATACCATATTATCACCATACCATATTATCCCATACTGAGAGAACCTCACCATACCATATTAAAAATCACCATACCATATTAATCACCATACTGAGGGACCTCACCATACCATATATCACCATACTGAGAGACCTCACCATAACATATTATCACCATACTGAGAGACCTCACATACCATATTTCACCATACTGAGGGACCTCACCATACCATATTATCACCATACCATATTATCACCATACCATATTATTATCACCATACCATATTATCACCATACCATATTATCACCATACCTGAGAGACCTCATACCATACCATATCATCACCATACCATATTATTCACCATACATTTATCACATACATATTATCACCATACCATATTACACCAAACTGAGAGCCCTCACCATACATATTATCACCATACCATATTATCACCATACATATTATCCCATACTGAGGACCTCACCATACCATATTATCACCATACTGGAGACCTCACCATACCATATTATCACCATACATATTATCACCATACCATATTACCCATACTGATGAGACCATACCATATATCACCATACCATATTATCACCTACTGAGAGACATCACATCCCATATTATGCACCATACATATTATCACCATAACTGATACCTCAACATACCATACTGAGAGACCTCATCATACCATATTATCACCATACCATATTATCACATACCTTATCACCATACTGAGAGACCTCACCATACCATATTATCACCATAATATACTCACCATACATATTATCACCAACTGAGAGCCTCACCATACAATTATCCCCATACCATATTATCACCACTATAACTCACCATATTATCACCATAACCATATATCACCATACCCATATTATCACCATACTGAGGGACCTCACCATCACCATATTATCACCATACTGAGAGACCTCACCAACCTATATCACATACTACACCTACCATACCATATTATCACCATACCAATTATCACCATACCATATTATCACCATACCATATTAATCACCATACCATATATCACCATACTGAGAGACCATCACATACATTCATCACCATACCATATTATCACCATACATATTATCACTACCATATTATCACCATACCATATTACACCATACTGGGGACCTCACCATACCATATTATCACCATACCATATTATCACCATACCATATTATCACCATACTGAGAGACCTCACCATACCATATTATCACCATACTGAGAGACCTCACCATACCATATTATCACCATACCATATTATCACCATACCATATTATCACCATACTGAGAGACCATACCATATTATCACCATACCATATTATCACCATACTGAGAGACATCACCATACCATATTATCACCATACCATATTATCACCATACTGAGGGACCTCACCATACCATACTGAGAGACCTCATCATACCATATTATCACCATACCATATTATCACCATACCATTCTATCACCATACTGAGAGACCTCACCATACCATATTATCACCATACTGATCCTCACCATACCATATTATCACCCAACAAACCTACCCATACACCATATTATCACCATACCATATTATCACCATACTGAGAGAACCTCCCATACATTATCACCATACCATATTATCACCACCATATATCACCATACTGAGGACCTCACCATACCATATTATCACCATCTGAGAGACCTCACCATACCATATTATCACCATACTGAGGACTCACCATACCATATTATCACCATACCATATTATCACCATACCATATTATCACCATACCATATTATCACCATACCATATTATCACCATACTGAGAGACCTCACCATACCATATCATCACCATACCATATTATCACCATACCATATTATCACTATACCATATTATCACCATACCATATTAACACCATACTGAGAGACCTCACCATACCATATTATCACCATACCATATTATCACCATACCATATTACCACCATACTGAGAGACCTCACCATACCATATTATCACCATACTGAGACCTCACCATACCATATTATCACCATACCATATATCACCATCACATATTACACCATACTGAGAGACCATACCATATTATCACCATACCATATTATCACCATACTGAGAGACTCACCATAACCATATTATCACCATACCATATTACACCAACTGAGGACCTCACCATACCATATTTATCACCATACCATATTATCACCATACCATATTTACCACCATACTGAGAGACCTCACCATACCATATTATCACATACTGAGACCTCACCATACCTATTATCACAGACTGAGAGACCTCACCATACCATATTATCACCATACCATATTATCACCATACTGAGAGACCTCACTCACCATACCATATTATCACCATACCATATTATCACATACTAGCCTACATAACCATATATCACCATACTGAGAGACCTCACATACATATTATCACCATACTGAGAGACCTCACCATACCATATTATCACCATACTGAGGGACCTCACCATACCATATTATCATACATATAATCACCGTACCATATTATCACCATACCATATTTATCACCATACCATATTATCACCATACTGAGAGACCTCACCATACCATACC